>NW_027554142.1:1800000-2067189 GCF_045843805.1 Urocitellus parryii
CTTGGCAATAATGTTGTCTTAAAGCAATTCTAAATTTGGAGATATTGATGGCTTGGACCATGTTCTTGGTCACATTATTTTTTCATCTAAAGCACAGTCACTGTTAAAAATTTAGATGTTATACCATTTTTAACAGAGTTAAATTATCTGTACAAATTACATCAAAGTACTCAGTCCATCATTAGAATTTCTACTTCTGATCTTTCTTCAAATATGTACAGTCACATAACTAATTTGATACTTTTTCCATGAGTGGTCTATAATAGTTTAGTTCCTGGTGAAAGGCGAGTGACTCACCTGAGACTCAACCAAGAGATTTTATTGGGGGACTGCCTGAAGGAGAGGCAGAGGGCAGAGAGAGGAGAGGAGGAGGGCAGAGAGAAAGAGAAAGAGAGAGAGAGAGCAGAGAGAAAGAGAAGAGAAAGAGGGCAGAGAGGAAGAGAGGAAGAGGGCAGAGAGAGGAGACTGAAGAGAGCATGTGCTTACAAGCTTCAGCTTAATAAGGGTTGTGTAGGGGACTTGGTGGGTGCTGATTGGCAGGGTGACTCAGGAACAGTGAGCAGACTCTGTGTACTATGGGGATTGGTTGAGAAAACCTTTGAATTTGGCGCTTTTCCTTGGATGCCCTTTGGAGAGGAGGGGGGGGGTGTAAGGGATTCCCTGATGTTCTCCCAAGAAGGGAGAATCTCCCACACACCCAACACCTGGGATCCATTAATCCTGATGGAACTTTGTGGCCTTTTATATGTTGTTGTAGGATGAATGTTTGTGTCCCCCTCCCCAAAATCTTGTGTTGAAACTCTAAACCTCAATGTGACTACCTCTGGAGAGAGGACCTTGGAAGAGGAGATAAAGGTTAAAGGAAGTCATACAAGTGGGACACTAATCCAATAAAGCTGGAGTATTATAAGAAGTAGAGGAGATAACAGAGCTGCCAGTCTTTTCACCATGTGAGAAGACAGCCATCTATAAGTCATTGACATCTGTCACCAGAAACTTACTTTGGTGATACACTGACTTTGGTGGGAAATGATTTTCTCTTATTTAAAACACCCAGTCTTTGGTAGTTTGTCATGCCAACCTGAGCTAACTAAAACTGATTAGAACTTTAATTTTCTAATTGGAATTGTAATAAATATCTTCTGAGAGATTTTCTAAAATATTCTAAGATTGCTATTGTGATATGCTTCTCCTGGTATATTACAAAGAGTTCTGCTATTGTTCTCCAAACCTCATATTCTTCCCATTCATCCCCCTACACATATTCTTATGATGAGTATGTTTGAAATATAATTGAACTCTGATTTTTTGAACATTAAGCACCCTGCCTGAGAAATTTCAACTATAAAAGAATTACTGGAATTACTAGATTCAGATGCCATTTAGTATAAGTACAGTCTAAATGTTTTAACAGAAACAATTGTTCTTGCTTAATTCTTAGAAAAGTTTGTTATTGGCAGAAAGAAAAAAATGGATTGGTATACAGAAATTGGTGACTCTAGGGCCATTTGTGCACAGAACTTGATTGTGGCAGTTTGAGGCAAGACGTGGTCAGATAAGAAGTGCTCTTGAGTGTGGGATCTTGAGAGAAGCACATGTCTTTTATTCTTCAAAGCATCTAGCTCAACACCTCACACAGAATAGGTGGTCAATTTAATTCTTTCTGAATTATATTAAGTGAATCAATGTGCCAAATTAGGCCCATAATAGAAAACAGGACTCCCAGTGAAATTTTTATTACAATGGTAACTGGAATATCTGCTGCTTTGTTTTCACACACCTGTGTCTTCTCCACTGAGTCAATCCTGTTCAAAAAGTAGGGAGTATTATGCCTGGAGCATTGGGTTAAAGACAGTGTTTCCATCTGTCCAGGAAACAACCAAAGATGTTCTGCTTTTATTGTTGACCATGGTAATTTATGCTTTAATTAAGGATTGTTGGTTATTTCAGTTGTAGAAAAATCCTTTAATGTACCTGGCACTGTTATATTGAGAAGTGCCTTCTACTGGATCTGCCTCTATCTTTAGCAGAAATGAAAATAGCCCTATGATTGGGGACCTTTTCAGTGGGTCACTGAATAGCTTGTTTAAACATGTAAGCCCTGTTAATTGCAATGCCAGCATTTGTCCATGAGTATTAAAACAAGGCCAAGTATAATCACAAGAAGACCAATCAGGTTACCTCAAATCATATTCATTTCAATTTCAGATTGGCACCAATGATTATAGATGCTAAATATGGCAGTGCCCAAACAATTGAAACAAAAAATGGTGAGGAGTAGCATGTTTATAGCTAGGTTCATGGGTTGAATCCACCAAATTTGAGTTCTATGATATTACACAAGTTTTTGAATAGCTGTGCCTTGTTTTCTGTATATGCAAAAAGTGATAATTTTAGTATCAAGGATTGTGATTAAGTTATATGAGGTAATATCTACATAATGTTTTTAATTGGGTATAAACAAGAAATGAATTTGAAGTATTTGTTATATAAATTCTGTGTGTATAGCCTTAACCTAAATGGAATATAAAGGGCACTTAACTTCTGAGTGATATCTACAACATATCTATCTATCTATCTATCTATCTATCTATCTATCTATATATATATATATATATATACGCCAAATGCCAATGTCTCGGCTTGGCACAAGATCACGAGCCACCACACAGCTTTGCAGGTTCAAACAGCAATTCTTTATTCCCGATCTCACACCAGCCTCTACACACGCTCAGGGGAAATTCTCAATCTCCCCCACAATACACGTCCTAAATACTTTTTCTCCACGAGAACTCAGCGGGAACTCAGGCAGCAGGCACGCCCTACTCCCAGCAGCAATAATCTTCAACCTCCCACTTCCCTTAAACTCCTTTTGTCTTAAACCAGGAACACCATAAGGAGCGGGATACTTCCTCAAACCTGATCAGCTCTAAACCCGGATCCGCCTTGGTCCTTGAGCAAGGTCACCTTACATGCAATGTCAACAGCGAAATCCATTTAACATGGGGTACGCTGGCAAGGAAATTTTGAAGCGTCATTCCTACTTGACAATGGCCGTCAGTATATATATATATTTCAAGACAGCTATCACTTAGTTACTTTCTAAGTTGTTGAGGCTGGATTTGAACTTGTGATCATTCTGCCTCAGCCTTTTCAGTTGTTGGGATTACAGGCATGCACCATGTACCACTAAACCTTAAGTGCATTTCCTTAATTTTAAATTTTAAAATATAAAAAATTATTATACATTGATTGCAATTTTTTAAAAAATAGAGTTTTTATGCTTTACAAAACAACAATAAGTAAATTGTTTTCTCTTCTTGGGTGAATGTATAATAATGACTGCTATTTATCATTTGATATACTTGAGATATCACAATGCTTTTCTAGAAAAGTAAAAACATCCAGGATAGTATGTAGAATAGGAAACTACTGTATTGGATCTACTATTTCCACTGAAAAGAAAATTTCTGGTCATATGATGTTCCCTAGGAGGGTTATATAACTTAAAAATTGTGTACAATATATACTGAGTCTGAGAGAATAGGACTATTTTTATTCTCCCTACTGTAGAATTTTAAGAGATTTGATCACATATAAACTGGAAAATATTTACTGAATGCATTAGTGGTAGCACTTATTTAAACTAAATTAATAATCCTTTGAACTTAAAATGTTTCGAGATTGCTAAAGTATGAAGTCAATTTCAAAGCTGAAAAGGGTCATTGTTTTATGTTTTTAAGATATGATATCATATTTTATGAAAGTAACTATTTGTGAAGAATGAATATTTATGATTTTTAAATATAAAATAGATCTCATGTTCCAAGCTCATATTATAATTGCTAAATTTTTTTAAATGAGAAAACATTTTAGAACTAGTTAAAGCACCAGTGTTGTCACATGCTTTTCTTCCCTAATTAAGCCTGTTTTTTCTCTCTATTTTTTTACATTTTTTTAGTTGTAGATGGACACAATACCTTTATTTATTTATTTATTTTTATGTGGTGCTTAGGATTGAATACAGTGCCTCACACATGCTACACAAGCATTCTACCACTGAGCCACAACCCAGCCCCTCTCTCTAAAATTTTGGTTGTATATATTTTGATCAATGTACCCTAAAATATATAAAATCATTCTGTGTGTTTATGAAATTTACACATTGCTATTATACTGCAAATTTATTTTGCAGTTTTCTGTTTTTACTCAACATGTTTTTGAGATTACCTATCTTAATGTTTTTAGATTGAGCGCATTCTTAACTGCTTTACACAGTGCTACTATCTGAATATATCAGAGTTTATGACTTTACTGAAAGATATCTAAGGTTTTCTCCAAGTTTTTTCCATTAGAAACAGTACAATGAAAGATGTGTACCCAGGGCCAGAGCTGTAGCTCAGTGGTAGAACACTTGCCTTGCATGTGTGAGGCACTGGGTTCAATCCTCAGGACCACATAAAAAATAAATTAATAAACAAAGATATTGAATGTCCATCAACAACTTTAAAAAAAGATGTGTACCTGCATGTTGTATACCTGTGTGAAAGTTTCTCTAATATGTAGGACTAAAATCTTTTGGATAACCAAAACATTTAACTCTTTTGAATACTGATTTTCCAAATGGAATTCTCTTTTCTTACAGCTTCCCTTATGGCTAATATAAATGAACTTCTAGGTTTGTCTGTCAGATGTGAAGTGAAATGGCAACTCCTTGGCTAAATTCTGTATTTACATGTATTGATTATATTTACTTATTATATTAATTGGTCATTATAGCTTCTGCTTTTATAAATTATTCCACTTTCCACTGATTGTTTGTCTTTACCCATTGAGTTGTGGGAATTTTGTTTAATATTTGATAGATGAATTTAAACAAATACTACATAGACATCCATTACAAAACATTCTCTTTATTACAAAATGTTAATTTTAATATTTTGAAATACATGAGTGTTTTTCTTTCTTATTTACAAGTTTAGTCCTTGGTTAAGAAATTCTTCCTTCCTAAAGATCAAAAATATCTTGTAATATTATATTGTGAGTTTTTAAAGTGTTATTTTTCACATTTTCATCTTTAGCCCATTTGGACATTATTTTTAGATCAAGATAGGAAATCCATTTTCTTTTTCCAGATGGTATCTACTTTTACCAAGTACCATTTAGTGAGGGGTCAATCTTTCTCATTGATTTTCTGTAATATCCCTGTTGCACTGCACTTAATGTTCATTCCAAACAAAGAGGTCTAGTCTTATGCTGGCCAGAATCATTCTGACCTATTATAGTGTGTGGTCTACATGGTATTGATTCTTTGCTTTTATTGAAATGTGACCTAACATAGAATGTGGTGAAGTATTAATACTACTTCATTTTAACTTGAAATAATATTTATTATATAAATATTTTATACAAGATTTTATAGCCAGGGATGGTGGAACATGTCTATAATCCCAACTACTCAGGAGGCTGAGGTAGGAGGATTACAAATTCAAACAAACAGCCTCAACAACTTAGTGAACACAAAATAAAAACATAAAATGTGCTGGAAGATGGCTCAGTGGCATACCAGGTTCAATCCCTGGTACCAAAAATAAATAAATAAATAAAAAGATTTTCACATGCATCTATAAATCTAAGATACAGTTAGATATTGTTTATTATATTTCTTTTTTTCTCTTTTTTTGGGGAGTATCAAGAATTGAACTCAGGGGCATTCAACCACTGAACCACATATGCATATGCAGCCTTAATTATTTGTTGATATTTTATTTTGAGACAGGTCTCACTACACTGCTTAGGGCATCACTAAGTTGCAGAGGCTGAGTTTGAGCATGTGATTCTCCTGCCTCAGCCTTCCAAACTGGGATCATAATAGTATGCCAATGCACCCAGATTATTTCTTTTTTTAAAAAAGTGAAGATTTAGAGACATTGTTACAATATTTTTCATTTTTTCCTTATTTTATAATCCGAATCCTGTTAAAGTCTATTTAAGTCATATTTATTAAATCTTACACTAATTACAATATTCAAGGAATTTTTTTTTCACCTGAGCTTGATTAGTCATACAATGGCCCTTGAGAACCTGAAGGCATAAAATTTGGAGCATCTAAAATAAAATGGTCATTGTGATTCTTTAAAAACTCTTGAAATATAAGGCTTTGTAGCAGATGTTAAGTACACAATATGAAGAATAGACCTTAAGCTCAAAATGATGTCAACTCACTACTCAGAAAAAGAAAATCTATATACAAATATAAAATATGTATGGAAACTGTGGAAAGAAGAAGAAATGTATAGCAAATACTTGGTGAAACATGAACACACAACTAGTTTGTGTTAATCTCAGTGTTTTATGTATACTGTAGATTAGTATAAAGGCATATTTTCATAAGGCAGCTTATGTAAAGCCTTACAGTCAAAGTTTTTTGTGGCAGGAGCAAAAATTATTGAATATGAAGATGACAAGCAAGGTTTTTTCTTCACAAATATAAATCTGGAGGTTGAGCACAGGATTGAGACAGGAAAAAAAAATGTACATTTTAATTAATTTTACTTAAACACTTCATAGTGATTGCCAGCTCTTCAACACTGCTATAAGTACTATACACATGTTAGCTCACTAAACATTTGTCATATGAACCCATGAGATAAAATTACTCTTCCAGTTTATTAGATGAGAAAATAAAGATTATAAAATTGATTACTAGATTCACATTTGTACCCTGATAAATACTGTTTTCTTGTAGTGTTCATCATCAACCCAGGAATATGTCAACATCTTAGTCTTTGAATTTTCATTTTTCAAACAGTATGAGATACAGAGGTATAATACCAACTTGTGAATTTGAAAATAATTTTAAATCATAAGATCAATTAGTAGTGTTCAAGCGGTAGAACCAAAACTATTTTTCTACCTATAATATTAGCATCTTATGTAAAAAGGGAACAGGAAATTTCAGAAGGAAATGTATGTCTTGCTGAGATTTTTTAAAATTATATTTAGTGGCAGTGTTCATTAAACGTCAATGATGCATATACAATCCATGATTTTTTCTATTGCTGTTTTCCATCATTACTACCATGTACCTGATATTTATTTTTATATTTAAATTTAAAATATAAATTTAAATAACAAACTTTATTTTAGTAAAAAAATAGAAAAATAGTATATTTTGTCCTTAGCAAAGAGCTCTTCAAAGGTCAGTAGGTTATCTATTCTATACTATCTCCTGCTGTTTTCACCCATATCAGCTTTTTCCACTTCATGGCAGGGTCCTCACCGGCTCTTCTCCAATCACACCATGAAGCAATGCAGTGAAGAATTTGCAGTACTTCAGGTTGTCACTTACCAACAGGGTTGAGACTCCCGTGTACAGGGGAGGGTACAAGTATTATGACCAGATGCTGAGGTTGTGTATTAGAAGACAATCAGTCATGTCCTCCTACAGAAGATCTTCAGCCATATCTCTTCTCTTCACAGCAGTAGTAGAGCCTGTTGTCATCCTTCTGGAAGCTGGGGAACAGTGACATAAATGACTCTGCAGTCTGGATTCAGATTTCAAACAATTCCATGAGGAATTTGTCTCTTTGCTGAATTTTTCTGCTAATCTCCTCTATGTGATTGCTTCATTCTCATGTGGATTCTTCCTGATTTTTGCATGTTGTGGGAAGGTCAGATAGCGCTTGATTAGGGGTAGGGAATGTATACCCCATACTTCTTCTCTCTGCATAGGATAAAAAATGCTTCCCAACTCCAGTGAGGTGCCACCTAGGAGGAACACCCCCTGGTTATCTCCATGCCCCATTAAATTTTTTCCCAGGCGAGTAGAATTTTGTTTAATGAATGTCTCAGGAAGTAGGAATTGCACATGCCAAACTCAGTAACCTTTCTTTGACATCTGTCTACCACAGGAAATTTCATTATATTTTGCTTTTCTGTATCGTTATTATCTCACAGTTGTCAGTCTCTGCTCTTTTATGGGAGACCTGCTGTTTATTTGTACAGAAGTGCCAATGTATAGACAGCTAAATCTATCTAATTGTAGGACAGTACCAGCAAGTCCATTTGGCTATAGTGCAAACATCACATTTTCTAAGTACATTTATCAGTAATAAATTTGGAATATTGATCGGTACTTATGTGTCCTCTTTGTCTTGTTGCTCATTTAGTTCTGCAATATAAACTAAGAAAATATATTTTATTTATTTGTTCTTAACATTCTCACAGTTCAAGAGTTTGATTACCCTATTTACTGGTGATCCTTATCACAAAAACCTGTTTGAATAGGTTTTAACCATTTTAATAAAAATAATCTGTTTTGAATAGTTTCCCTGAAACAGGGAAGATGTGGTAAACACTTACATTTACATAACAAGAACCAAATTATTTATCCAATTTGATAAAGTATTATGGTAGGCGCTGTCTAAATCTGATTAGCAGTGAGTGGAGTATCACCTTCTATCCTAGCTGGTGACCTATGCTGGGTTCACAAATCTGACTATTCCAATAACTTAAGAAAATGGCAAAGAAAGCATGCAAACACACAGAAATACCTTTTCAAAATCCTAGATTTAGGGTTTGTGGAAAGAGAGAGAGCTACTGAAATTCTTTATTTTTATATAGGGGACACAAAAGGGGAGGTTCCATGGAACATTCTATCCCAAAAAGGGCAAATGGGGTAGGATTACAAAGGAACAGGTAAATGGAACCCAACCCCAGTGGGTGACTCCTACTCCTGGAGCCACGCCTTGTTATCCCAGCAGGGGTAAAGCCCAAGTTACTGCCACCTGGCACTACAAAGCCAGATTGAATGCAATAATCATTCAGAATCCTATGCATCAGGAATTAAAGGCAGCTACATCCAAGGCAGCTCCCAACAGTAGAGGTCAATTTTATATGAACCAACTGAGTGGGTCACAGTATTATTAGAAGAAAAAAATGAAGATAGAATTTGACACATCTGGAAAATAGATGGTATAGATGTAATGGTTTAACAATTGCACATGAATTGAAAGCAAGAATAGAGTTAGAGCTTATTGCAGACAAAATATTTATATCTTCACAAAATTCACATATTGGAATCTTACAGAATTGAGTCCATATAAAAAAAAAAGACATAGGCTCATTGCAGTGGCACATGCTTGTAATCCCAGCGGCTCAAGAGGCTGAGGGAGGAGGATGGTGAGTTCAAAACCAGCCTCAGCAAAAGTGAGTTGCTAAGCATCTCAGGGAGACCCTGTCTCTAAATAAAATACAAAGTAGGACTGGGAATGACGCTCAGTAATTGAGGGCCCTGGAGTTTAATCCCAGATGCCCCCCCCAAAAAAAAGACATAGAAGCTTATTCTCTCTCTTGTTTATGCAACATGAGTGTACAAAAGAAGATGGACATGTGCAAAAGAGCAGCCCCTCACCCGTTAATGAATGTTCCAGCACCTTTACTTTGGGTTTCTCAACTTCCTTAACTGGGGTAAATAAATATTTGTTGTTTTTGCCAAAATCCATGGTATATCTGTTATAGTAGTCTGAACTAATTAAGACTGTGATAAATGAACTACAGGCTATACAGTAGGTCACAAGAGATTGTGGGCTCCTTGTCAGATTAGTACAGAAAAATAAAAATACTTTGATGAAAGAGAAGCAGAGACAGGACAGATAAAATGCCAATTAGTTAAATTCTGGTCACCTTCATTGATATATAATAACATGCAATGACAGTTAATTATTTTAAAAGCAGCATCAAAGGTAGTTCAACATTAACATGCAGCCATGTAACTAACACCACAATTGAAGTATAGAATATTTATTTGTGTCCATTTACTCAATTTCACCAGGTGTCCAGCTTTGCATAATCACTAAACTGAACTCCATTCTGTCATTATAAAATTTCTAATAAATAGAATATGCAGTATGTATTACTTGTGTCTACCTTTTTTCTTAACATAATATCTTTAACATTTTATCATAATTTCTGATGTATCAATTGCATATTTATTTTTTAGTACTGAGAAGTATTCCATAGTATAGTTACATCATAAATTGATTATGCACTTACCTATTGATGTTTTTATTGAGTTGCTTTAAGCTCTTATTTATTGAAAGTAAAGCTACTTTGGACACTCATGTATAAAACTTTGAGTGGAAATGTGCAATAGGATAAATAGAAGAGAAATTTCCAAGTCATTTTATTAGTATGTTTATATTTTTTATATACTTCCAAAAGTTTTCCAAAATGGTGGTGGCATTTTATATTTCCGCCAGCAGACTATGAAAGTCACAGCTGCTCATCATCTACCAAAGCATAATGCTATTAATGTTTTTAATTTTTTAATGCATTGTATTAAAATCAATGCATTTGAAGAACACATAAGATAGAGCTAGATACCCAATTATAGAGAGAAGTATGTTCCGAGATCATAAATTTAGAAATAAAATGTGTATGAAAAAAAACTAAATTTATAAGACTATATGAAGAGATTCCTGCTATGGATTTAGAATAGACATATGGAAAATATGTCTTTTATTCAACAGAAAATCAGACGTCCAACAGAAAAGTAAAGAACATAATTATTGCAAGGAAATCCAAGAGTACACAGAAAAATCAATAGCATATATGACAGTGTGATTCAATAAATAACCAAAATGTCCCCCATTTAATTTGACAACTAGGAAGTTGTTTAATCTTCAACAAAATTAATCATGTTTGTTTTATGCTTAAGTTGGCAGTCAGATCACAGTGAATTAAGTGTGACTGGCTGAGATGAAGAGGTTCAAAGGAAGGTGATTCCATTTGGAATTTTGTTGAGAAGTGGAAGACAGTAACAAAATGAGTTACCCCACTGAATACCCATTCAATATAATGACTGGTGTGTAGAAGGAAATCAACAACTATCATATTATAAATTTTTACAGTGGAAACAAAAGAGTTTGATATTTTCTTTAAAGATCTCTCCAGATGTCAGAAACTAAGTTGCCACTACAATTTGAAGAGTCTGTGCCATCCAGACTCTCAACTTTGTTGCCTTGAATATGTTCCAGAGCTCACAGATTTTATGAAGGTAAACTTATCTGAATATTTGCAGCAAGAAGAGTCATTAAGGAGAAAATGGGAATGGAAGCACATAAATTTTTATAGGTGCATGTAACAATCTGGAAACATCTCTTTGGTGACAATGCGGAAGACTGGAAGGCTCATGAATTAATAGTTCAACAGGAACGTAGGTCTCTAGGGTATTGGGTTTTGTGGTTTGGGGAATTTATTTTGGTTTATAAAGTTTGCTTTTCAGAAACTACTTGCAGAAACTTCTCCTTCTAGAACACATAGTGACTATTTGCATATTTTTTTTCCAGTTCAGACTCAAAAAAAAAAAACTTTTCAGGTTAAAATATTCATCAGTAAGCTCATGATGAACCCAAATGTTATGAGTCTGATAAAAATATTTGGCATTGAAAGAAAAATTAGTTCAAGGATTTTTGCAAACTCTTTGCTACTTTCTTTCATAGTCTTTTATTATAAAGCTAGGAAAATGAACAAAAAATGCAAGTTCTAAATTTACAAAAGAATAAAATTCAAAGATACCTTTCAAAGTATTTTTCACATGAGATTATTTAAACATTAATCTCAAATGTTTAAAATATATTTCTTTTTCTAAATTTTAGTGTGTACTAGCGTTCAATCTGCTAATGTTATTTATTTGCACTGTGAAGCTCACATATGTTTATAATTGTCATCATTAAGAATTAAGATACTCTTCAGATATGATGACTAGGGTACTTATTTCTTTTTTAAAAATATTTATTTTTTAGTTGTACACAATAACTTTATTTTGTTTATTTATTTTTATGTGGTGCTGAGGATTGAACCCAGGGCCTTGCACATGCTCTACTGCTGAGCCACAACCCCAGCCCAGGGTACTTATTTCTAAAACCATATCAAAAACTTCAAAAATACTTTAAAGGTGTAAGCAAGGAATTATGTTGATAGAATAAATCTCATTAAATTATATATTTAAAAATTTTTAATTTAATGACAATATCTGGATAACATTGAATCTGATCATAGTATTAATATTCATGTTTTCAATATATATTCTAGCTTAAAAATGTTGATGGAAATTTTATACATGGAAAAGAGAGATAGCTAAATATTTTAACATCTTACCTAATCTTCAAAAATAAGTAAAATATGATTATAATCAAATGTATGTGCATACACATGTATAAGTAAAAAAAATAACAAAGTGAGATTGAATGTATGGTCTATTTAATTAAGGTACTTCCTTTTTTGTTTTCTTTGTTAGCAATGTGTCAATAAAATTCTTAATTTGATTATTCTTTTCCAGGAATAATTTAGTCCATTATCTGCAATGGTTGTATTAAAACCAGTACTACACATTTTTCAGGATGGGAGATAGATTTGAAAGTGTCCTTATTTTATTTTATTTTATTTTAGACAGGCTCTTACATTTTTTTCCTAAAACCTAGTCTTGATTTCCTAAACTCAAAGGATCTGCTCACCTCAGCCTCCTGAGTTCTGTGACTATGGGCACATACTACCATATTCAGTTTGAAAAAGTCTTACATAAAGAACAGAAGAGAAGAAAACATACACATAAGAAAGATGTGAATTTATTTAGACAGACATGCATGAACACACACTTTTAGTAATTGACAATGAAGAAGATGGCTGTTAAAATATCCTGTATTGGATTGTTCGTTTGTGAACAGATGCTATGCTAAGTTATTCTTAAGTTTTTCCCATTTTTTATTCATGCCAATGTCATCAAGTTCATTGTGGTAGCCCAACATTTAGGCTTTCTTCCTCCATATTAATATCCTAATAATTGGTTGTAAAGATGGTTTACCATGGTGCAAAAACTTCATTTTTCAACCTCATTTACAGCTAAGGTATGAACAAGTGAAAAAATTTGGAACAATGTAATGAAACAGAAATATTGTGTGAATCTTCCTCATATAATAGCCAGCATAGGTTTTGTGCCTTCCTCTTTGTCTCTTCCCATCTCCATTGGAAGAATATGTTTATGATGGTTTGATTTGTAGGTTCAGACCATAAAGTGATATTGGGACTAAAAGTCCAGCATGGTATAAGAATGCACAGTTATAAATAAGCAAAGTGAAATGCATTACTACTAAATATTAAAAATACTTATGCCAAAAAAGATGAAGAAAAGGGAAAGTCAACTGAAAATCAAATGAATTAAAGGTAAACTACATTTTGGATTATAGTTACATGGTTCATATGCATTAAATAATGAACAGAATGTTAAACAACTCTGGGCTTTGTCGTAAAAAGTAATAATCTTTATTTGCACCTAATCTATAATTACTAGTTCATTTTGTACAAAATGACTACTGGATTTTGAAAGAAGAGTATTTTTTTCTCCTTGTTGAAAACCTACATTTACTTTCAAAAATGATAGTCATCATGTATGTATTTCATTATCACTAAAAAAAATTAACTTCAACTGTGAAATTGGTTCTTAGCAATGTGATTCTGCTGAAGTGCCCCACATACCACTTATATTTGAATTGAATTCACAGCATGAGGCCTATTCTTATAAGGATGGAAAATAGAAATTCATTGTGACACAATTTATTTATAGTCTGCTTTTTATGTCATATGAGGAATTCTGGAACTTGTGAAACATTTTACTTTGGGGAGAATATTGTATTAATCCTCCACTTATGCCCACTCCAAACAAACAGAAGAGAAGGTTGAGAATTTCTGGTTTTTATTTTAACTCATTCACTTATACTTTGAAGGACATAGAATGTCATTAAATTACTGAAATGTATCATTTTATTTCATCTGATTATACAACTCAACAAATAGTTTAACTTTTTGAAGGTATTTTTTTACCCTATGAATATATGTCAGGAACCTTGAAAAGGAAAATGATTCACTTTGGTGATAGAAGTAGCACATGTACTCTGAACATCAAATAAATCTGATAAAACATGTCCCTAAGGAGGGAGCATAGAGTACCAACCAGGCCCCACACACAAAAGGGTTACTTTTGTTTTGTATTTCCATATTCTCACCTCCTGTGCTTTCGTTTTGTTCTGTCTTTGCATGTTCTTTCTTCTTACATGTTGGTTGGACAATTCTCCATGGGCTTTTTGTTTTACTGTGTATTTTGGAACAGAGGCATTGAGTGTCTTTGTTTGATATTATCTTTCCACAGACCGTAGGGAATAAATTTCAAAAACATGAATAGTGTCTGTCTCTAGAACAAAGAGACAGGATGCTTATTGCCCATTACAAATGATGTGGGTTTCCTAAGCTTAAGGTTCCTTTCCTATATCCTTACTGGGTATGCAGGTATCCCTCTGGTCCTCATGCCTAATCTTAGTTGGACATGGAAATTTACAAAGAACTGAATCAAATACGCTAGAGCTCATAATGGTGGCTGTCCTGTGAATAATATGGTCTTTGTCTCTTATTTTGGAATTTCATTTTTTTTCTAGTAGCATACATGAAATTGAGGCTTTTTTAAATTCTGTAAATATTTTTTCTTTTAAAATTAAATTGTTATTTCTATACCTTAATTATTAAATGCTTACTGTCATTTACAATCTACTATTGAGTTATGTATTAGCATTTTTAAAACATTTCAAATATTGTAGTTTTTCTAATGCTAAAATTGATGTTTCTTGTCTTATTTCTTTATTCATTTCAAGCATGTATATTGTTATTTCATGGAACATATCAAAATAGTTGCTCTGAAATCTCAGATAATCCCAAAGTCTGAGTTATTCCAGAAAAATAAATATTGATTGATTATCTTCTCCTCTTCAGAATTGGTCACATTTTTATTGTTTTTAATATGTGAACTAATTTTGAATTGTATTCAAAGCATTTTGAATACGAGGTTGCATATACTTTGAGTCATGTGTAAATATTCAGAGGAATGTTTTACTTTACAGACAGTAAAACTGGTATGGTTCACACTATCAGGATGGTATACATTTGTAAGTGTCTTGATTCTAAGAGGACAGATTAGCTTTTAGAAGCCTTGCCATGATTCTTTGAGTCTGCCCTAAGTTTATGCCACAGAGGAACAGCTTTGGATCTTGAGTTAAGTTGTAATTATTTTATTGAAGTATTAGTTAAATTGCTACTACTTAAGCAAACCCTTAGAGATTACCTGGAAATTAGTCAAAGGTGAACAATATTGAAGAATGTCATGACAAAGAATGATCTCTGTGATGCTCATGGGAAATGTTCCTGTTGAAGTGGATTTTCTAATTTCAAACAGTTGTGATAAGATCTAATCAAGTAAGGGCTTATCTATCAGAAATTACATATAGGTAACTGTTTAACAGGTGAATAGGCTCAGAATTGTAATAAAAATGGGCTGTCCATAAATGTCTTATTTGAGTTCCATAACCAAAAAGGGAATAATTACTGTTTGGGAGCAAGAGCTGCTTAATTTGATTTATCAAAATGGAAAGTTCTGGTCTTCTCAACTGGTTCCAGAATGAATTCAGTTTATACATCTGAATATTGTAGAAACCATAAAGCTTTACCAGAGTAATTTCTAATTCTTCTTATTGCTTTCTCAAGAGATGTAAACAGCTATTTATTAAAATTATTATCTCCCATGGATAGGCAAATCCACAGATATATGAAAGTTGTATCTGCATTCAATTATTTACTGGTATTTAGAATACCACTGAAGAAACTGCATGGGCAGAGATTCAAAAGAGGGTAGAATTTTGACAAAGATATCTCTGAACAAACATGTACATATGACACTTATTCCTGTAGTATGTCTGTAGTATGCCCAGAATCAGAAAATAGTAGGTTTTCATAAAAAATAACAAAAGTTCAGTGTTATATAAGGATAATTAATAATCAGATGGAAATGATGTCCCACTTTGCATATAATTGAAATTATACCACATTCATTAAGGGACTGAGTCAATGGTTTTTTGTGTATTTATGACTACGATAGTACCTATGGAGGCAAATTCTGGGTTCATCAATATGAACTTCACAGAGACTAATATGGTTATCATTACTGTAAAATGCCTAATATCATTAACAACGATCAATCTGAATCACCTCATATAGCAATATGCATACAAGTGACTATGTAATATAATAGCTTAGAAGGCAGGGTTTTATTTTTGCTCAAAGTCTAGGTTAAATTTGTTTTCTTTTACTAATATTTCTACACAAACCATAAAGTGTTATTAATAAGTTCATCATATGAATATCTGTGCCATAGGAAAAAAGCTTTTGTTTCTGTAAAAAGGAAACTAACTTGAAGCAATAGGAAAGAAACAAAAGATGAATATGGAATTCACTGTGTATTAACACACACTGCATTGTCTCAGATCACCAAGCTGGTATTACAGAAGAAAATAACTGCTTATAAAAGTTATCTTTTTTTACATAATGTGGTCAATTAAGTATTTTAATATGATCTCTGATATAAAACAGGATAAGTACAAAATTCTCTTATATGTATAGCTGAACTCACAAGAAATTAAGGCATATACCCAGTAGCTTCCCCATCCCTTCAACAAAGGTAATTCTAAACCAAAATGATTAGCTGAAATCACTATATAGCAGCTCTGAGTAGAGTTGACACTCTTGGTAATCAAGATACTTGTGTTTCAATTGCATTAACAAACAAGTCCCTAGAAATGTGAAAAATGAAAAGTTAAAATTGAGAAATCATACAAGGTTACAGACCCTGGTAGGACTGTCTCAGTGAAATGTGGACAACAAAGAAACTCTCACTCCTCCAACAACAGATCACAATAGAACAACAGATTCCAAAGACTGGAATTCCCCCCCACACACACACTTCTCAAAATTACCCAGCATACTGAAAAGTGTACACATAGCTTGGAGACATAAGGCCTTATTCAGCCTTAAGTTGGCATAAGAGAAGAGAGGTTGGGGACATAAAACAATGTATGACTGTGCTTCAATAAGCAAAGCGGCTTGTGCTTCAATCAAACAAACTCTAGCATTTTAAGTTTTCCTGCTGCCTATCTTAGGTGTGAAGCACATTTATTTTAGCCTTGAGAGCCCCTTACCTTGGCAGCCACAGCCACAACTGCTTTCTGGTGGAGATAAGGGCATGTGACATCTGGTTGATTCCAGCTTGACTCTTAGAGCAGCAATGTTTTTCGTGAGTGAATTTTAAAATAAGACATTTGCTGCCACATTGTCTTAAAATCTTAAGTACTCAACAATTTTTTTCTTTTTCTTTGTTTTCAGTTATTTTTTAAAATTAATACACTATAATTATACATAAAATCAGGTTTCATTTTGATGTAATCGTACAAGCATGAAATATAATTTGCTCCACTCCAGTCTCAGTACTTTTCTTTTTCTCCTCTGCTCCCTCCCCCTGTTCCCTTTCTCTATTCTACATGTCTTCTATTTATTTATAGTTTGGTTTTAAAATTGATGACTTATGGATATGCATAAATGTGAAATTCACTTTGATATGTACATTACTGTACATAGCATAGTTTGGTCAATTTCATACCCCAGATTCTGCCTCTTCCTGTCCTCCTTTAACCCCTTCTTCCACTCCAGGAATCCCCCTTCAATTCTCATTAACTTCTCACCTCCCATACCTTGTTTTTCTTATTTTTGTATAGCTTCCAATTTGATCCTTGACATTCTGAGTCTGGCTTATTTCACTCAGCATGATGGTCTCCTGTTCCAACCATTTACCAGCAAAAGACATAATTTCATTTTTTATGTCTGAGTAAAACGGTGGTGGGTATATATACCACATTTTCTTTATATTTTCATCTGTTGACAGGAGACAGAGCTGGTTCCATAACTTGGCCACTGTGAATTGTGTTGCTATAAACATTGATATTTCTGTGCCATGATGGTGTGCTGATATTAGTTTTTTGTAGTCTTGAAGTCAATTTCTCATGTTTAAATACAGAAGTGAATAATGTATAGCCTGTAGTCTGGCCAATTGATCACTTGTACATAAAGTTTCATTGAAACACGTCCTTGAGCATTAATTTATGTATTGTCTGTGCTTGCTTTTGCAATATAAAAGTAGAGTTGAGTAATTGTCTTGGACAATAAGTAGTCTAAAACATACACTTTATACACCTCTCAAAAACATTTGCTATACATGGCTCTAGGTAAGTTACCTTCACTGGCATTGTAAACTCAATCTAGATATAAGAACCTGAAAACTACTGAAAGTATCAGCTATGGTTTGTCAGAGGAGTCTATCTCAGGAAAACATCAACAGAGCTAAGTATTTCTCATTGAAATTAATACCCATTGCAAAATGCTCAGAATGGATCTAAGGTTAACATTATTGATTACAAATCAAGTGTGATCTTAAGATTTTAACTGTGTGTGTGTGTGTGTGTGTGTGTGTACACACACCAGGGATTGGACCCAGGGATGATTAACCACTGAAAACAACCCAGCCCTTTTTTATATTTTAAGGAAATAGGTTCTCATTGAGTTTCTTAGGGCCTTGCTAAGTTGCTGAGGCTGGCTTTGAACTCATGATCTTCCTTCCTTGGTCTCCCAAGTCATTGGGATCACAGGCGCCCAGCCGATTTTATCATTCTATTTAGTAAGCAATTCATGCTATTCCCTCTCATCTTCCAAGGAAACCAGTCAAAATTCTAATGATTCAACTTGCTGCTAGCTATAATCAGGACTTTCCTTTAGTTCAGCATAGGTACATGTTACTATAGATACTGTCTGAAAGTTGACTGAAACTTCTATAGGCCCATGTTTTACTCAGCGTTTTTTTTTTGTTTTTTTTTTTTTGTTTTTTTTTTTGCTTCTGTTACTAAAAGAACCCAACCAGAACAACTGTAGAGGAGGAAAAGTTTATTTGTGGGCTCATGGTTTCAGAGGTCTTAATTCATAGACAGCACGCTCCATTCTTCGGGGCTCAAGGTGAGGCAGGACATAACAGAAGAGGGAGGGAAGCAAGCAGAGGAAGGAAATGGCTTATGCCATGGTCAGGAAAGGAGAGAGAGAGAGAGAGAGAGAGAGAGAGAGAGAGAGAGAGAAGAAGAAGAAGAAGAAGAAGAAGAAGAAGAAGAAGAAGAGAAGAGAAGAAAGTGAGAGAACTCTCTAGATACGAAATGCACAACCCATAGCCATACACCAACTCCCACTCCTCCAGCCATACCCTACCACTTCAAATACCACTCAGTGAATTCCTATCAAGGGATTAATTCACTGATTGGATTAAGACTCTTACAATCCAATCATTTTCCTCTGAACCTTCTTTCATTGTCTCACATGCAAGATTTTGGGGAACACCTCACCTCCAAACCATTGACAAAAAAGCCCTCCCGGGATAGTTATCAACTTCTAATGCACAATTTAGACATTGTTCAAATTATTTTCAATTAAGTAGTGTACAAGTCAATCCATAGTTTCTCATTACATGTAAGACAATGGAGATACTCTCATTATCCTGTTGATGAAAAATTTGGTGAGAACATCTTCTACCAATTGTATCAACTTCTCTCTAAACACATTAATCAGCTAATGAGATCATCATATTTATTTTTCCCTATTACGGTTTCAATATTGGTAGCCCCCACAAAAGCTCATGTGTTCAACAATGCAAGAAACTTTAGATGATTGGATCAGGAGTGCCTTGATCTAATATGTGCGTTAATCCCCTGATAAGGATTACTGGGTGGTAACTGTAAACAAATAGGGTGTGGCTGGAGGAGGTGGGTCGCTGAAAGCATGACATAGGGTTTCTATTTTGTCCATTGTGAGAGATGTCCTGAGCTGCTTTCCTCTGACATGGCTTTCTACCATGATGTTCATCCTCATCTCTGGCCCAGAACAATGGATTTGGTCATCTATGGACTGAGAGCTCTGAAACTGTGAACACCCAATAAACTTTTCCTCCTCTAAATTTTTTCTTCTCAGGTCTTTTGGTCATAGTAGCAAAAAGAATGACTATAATATTCTTAAAACCAAGACTCCTTCGCCTTATAACTCTTATCACCACTGTTAGGAACTGTGAAAGTTCTGAGATTTTTATCATACTTTCAAGTTACCCTGTCACATTCATGGATGAAACAGAAAATGAGAGACTTCAAGATGAGAAACAAAGGATTATATTATTCATGATATAGCTAGCAGCTGTCATTTTGTACTTTATCTTGAGGGAATACATTAAATATGGCCCATACATCATCAGGGAAGAACGGGAAGTGACAAAATGCCTCATTCTTATGTATCTCCATCTTTCTTCCCCAGTTCTATCAGATCTCTCTCAGCCTCTGTATCTTTATAACATGAGGGGTAAAGGGATGTTTGAAAAGGAATGTTTTATTTTCATAGTCACTCCATTGTTTTTCCATAGCATCACAAAACCTATGATAGTGAGTAAGAGAGTATCAAAAATGCTGATTTTTTTTCATTAGATTCTCAGAAACAAAAATTAAATAGTTTGATTCAGGAAAACATTTGAAGAAACGTTGGCCAAAACATCCAAAATTTGGTAAATGACACAATAAAGTAGTAAACATAAATGAAATAATTTGTCAAAAAAAATTTAAATGAGTGTTTATTTGCAATATCCTTTAGACAAACACATGAAGAAATTATTAGAAACATATTTTCTTTGTTTAAGAAGGTTATGAACGATTGAGGTGTTAAGGGAAGATGTAAACTAATAGATACTTAAATGTAAGTTTACAATAAAATATGCAATCTATTTTAATAGACTAAGAAAATGTTAGTACAATTTAATAAGGAATAATACATTTATAAAAATGAAACAGAAATAGTTTTGAAAACAAAGATTGCAACGGAGCAGGTGGTGCATACTTATAAACCCAGCTGCTTAGGAGGCTGAGGCAGGAGAATTGCAAGTTCAAAACCAGCCTCAGTAACTCAGCGAGGCCATAAAGCAACTCAATGGGGACCTCTCTTTAAATAAAACAGAAATTGGTTGGCAATGTGACTCTGGTAAATTGCCCATGGTACAAAATCATCATCATCATCATCATCATTATTTCAGCAGTGAGTTGTGAAACTACTTCAATGTTGAGAGCCACAACCAAGTCAAGATAGCACCTGGCACTTTGCTAGGAGGAGTGGTTTGAGAAGTAATGCCAGCGAGCCATTAAGATGATGGAGATTCCTTAATGACTGACTGCTGTATCTAGATGATAATTAAGTTAAGCTGTGTGTAATTATTAAGATGATGAGGATTCCTTAATGACTAATTGATGTATCAGATGATGTTAATTGAAACAAGCTGTGTATAATGAGTTAGGTATAAATACCTCTGCTGTCCTACAATAAAGCGGCTCCCACTGTATCAATCTTCACAAGTTGCTTGTCAGCCCCTGGTTATTTTGCCCAGCCAGACTGCAGCACTTCAAAAACCCTAATATATGTGTAATTGGAGCTTCCAAATAAAGAAGAGGATTTTAGGGCAAACTTTTGAAGATATAAACCAAGATATCTAAGTTCAAATTAATTCCTAGCACAAGAAACATGGACAAAGCTACACCAAGGCATATCTTGGTCAAATTACTTAAGTTTGCTGATAAAGAGATAATCTTAAAAGTATCAGTAGAGAAACAAAAGAGAGAAGAACAAAAATGACATTATACCTCAACAGAAACAATTTAAGTCAAAGGACAATAAGTGGCTCACCCCCTCCAGTCACACCCTATACAGTCACCACCCAGTTGATCCTTATAGGATATTCATTCAGTGATTAGGTTCAGGCTCCCAGAACCCAATCATTTCACCTCTAAACTTCCTTGTATTGTCTCAGGCATGGAGCTTTTGGGGGACACCTCCCATCTAAACCCTGGCAATCATGATTCTGAGTTCCTGGCTCCTGCAATCAAGGAGGGGAACAGAGGATCGATCAGGGCTGCAGAAGAGTCCATGGGACATGGTGCATTCTAGGCCCTCTGAGTTGTTCTGTTTCCGTGTCTGGAAGATGCCTCCATAACGTTAGGAACTGTTTGGGCTCTTCTTCTGATGCTGCCCCATAAGGACAGGGTCTTGTATGGGACGTGGCTGTTTCAATTGCAGTGAAGCAATGTGCACTAGAGCCAGCTATGGAAAGGAACGGGAGGAAGCCACTGAAGGGTGCAGCAATGGCCGACAGAAATCCAGCACCAGTGACTGAACAGGGGCAGGCTTCACATGAACCAGTGTAAGAAAGATGCCAGGAATTGAGAGCACTCTGTCCCTCCTGCTCCAGAATTTACGGTTTTCTGCAGTTCCAACACCCTACAAGAAATTTAGTGAGCGGCCTAACAATGAAAATCTCTAGTGCTCCGTAGTTTAGTTGCAACCCAGGACACGAGTATTGCTCATCAGCTCTCTGGCCTCTTTCTCCCTGTCTCTCTGGCCAGGGAAACAGCCCTGCTTGGGCCCATGCAGGTCACGCCCTACACAACCCCAGAGGGCTGCATTCCCACAGAGATTTAGTCTTGCCTATTAGGACATTTTCTTCATTCTTTCTTATTATTGAAAGTTGAAAAGGTGGCACACGCCTGTAATCCCAGCGGCTGGGGAGACTGAGGCAGGAGGATCGTGAGTTCAAAACCAGCCTCAACTAAAGTGAGGTGCTAAGCAACTCAGTGAAACCCTGTCTCTAAATAAAATACAGAATAGGCATGGGGATGGGGCTCAGTGGTCGAGTGCCCCTGAGTTCAATCCCCAGTACCCCTCCAAAAGTCAGAAACTTACCAAAATTATATAATAAATACTACTGAAATAACAATATTTGTTTGCTTTTTTAAAAGCTTCTTTAAAAATATGTGAAAAAGAAATAGGATAGTACTGATAAAGTTGAAATCCTCCTTGTTTTCCTCTTCAGTCTTATTCTCCTCCCTCTGTGTCTTGAGTTCATCAAAACTCATTAATTTGGTCAATTTCCTTCCTGTTCATGGGTTTTTAACTTTTACTGCACATATCCAAGTCCATAAACATAACATAGCCTTGTTTTGTGTGTTTTTATTTAACATAAATAGCATCATTCAGGTTGTGATGGTTTGCAATTTGCTTTATTTTTCACTTGATTTTGTTTTCAAGATCCAATTCTATACATTCACATAGATCTGGTCTCTTTAATTGGTGTATAATATTCCACTTTAGGAATATATGCCACCATTTACTTATCAGTTCTCCTACTGAAAGGCATTTGCATTGCTTCCAAATTTTGTCATTACACGCAATGAACACTTGCAATGAATATCCTTTTAGAAGCTTTATTGCATGCATTTACCTAAGTTTCTCCAGGGTGAATTAAGTATGTATTAAGTGTGTAGGTAGAGATGGCATTGCTGTGAATTGGGAATTGAGTGAGAGAGTCCGTTTAAAATTGTTGAAGATATTTCCAGACATCCTCGGGTGGGAGGAGGGGTGAAGGAGCCCATGGAAAAATTACATTCAAATACGTCACCCACCCAGAAATTTGTACGTATTTTGTAGAGCAGGCACTTCTCCCCTCT
Organism: Urocitellus parryii; assembly: GCF_045843805.1. Classification (NCBI taxonomy): domain Eukaryota; kingdom Metazoa; phylum Chordata; class Mammalia; order Rodentia; family Sciuridae; genus Urocitellus; species Urocitellus parryii. The sequence continues at coordinate 1,823,496 of NW_027554142.1, forward strand.
AGGAAGATGTGGGTCCCCCACCCCATGAGAACCACTGCGTAAGTGAGACATAACTGTTTTCAGGGAATGTGTCCCTGGTTCAGATATATTTAAGGAGAAAAGGAATGGAGAATAACTGACTTTAAGATTAAAACAAACAAACAAAAAAAAACAAAAAAAAATAAAAAGACATAACTGATTTGCTTGGATGTCTTTACCTTAGTTACCAAATCTCCCAAAGTCTTGTTTGGGAGAAATATTGTCCAGAAATATTGTGCAGATCTCAAGGGATTACAGAGGACCAAAGTGTAAAGTGCTTTGCTCCTAATAATCCCTTGATCAAGTTTTGGGGTGAGGATGCTCCTGTAGCTGGTCTACTTAGAGGCACCAGGGAGCAAGTAACCCAGATCCTTCTGGTGCCAAGTTCTGGCTTAGGAACAATAAGGGTCAAAAGGGGAGTACAAATACGTCCAGAGCCAGGGAACGGAAGGAAGAGAATGAGAAGCTGTGTTAGGCAGCTGTCCTAGGTTAGAGAGTGTCCTCCCCATACCTGAATCCATGTCCACCTGGAACCTGTGGCAAGGGGTCCTATTTGGAAATAGTGTCTGCAGGTGTGATCAGGTAAGGAATCAAACGGGACCAGGGTAGGTCCTAGATCCATTGTTACCGGTGTCCTGATGAGAGGAGAGAAATTTGGACAGAGACACACACACCAAGGAGAACGTCATGTAAAGATGGACTCAGAGGAGGAGAAGACCGTGTGGTGGTGACGGAGAGGTTGGACCCCTATCACTGCAAGCTCAGAAATGCCAGGGGTTGCTGGGAGTCACCAGATGGTAAGAAGAACCCAAGAAGCATCCTACCTGGGAGCTTGCAGAGAGAGCATGGACCTGCTGAAACTGGGAAACTGACAGAGCCGCCTTCCAAGGTGGTCCCCAGCGACCAGCCTCCTGGTATTCACAGCGCCATGCAGTCCCCTCCCATCTCATGTGGACTGGACCTTGTGACCTGCTCCTAGCTAGTTCAGCAAACGCAATGGGGTGTCACTTTCAAATCATATCGGAACCACAGTTCCTTTGCTTCTGCTGATGGGAGGGGTCTGTGTAAGCTGCAGGCCTTTGGCATCAACTCTGAGGGTCACAGCAGGCAAAGCCTGATTCTTCTCTACTAGTATCCAGAGGCATGTTGTAGCTCTCAAAGTTGGGCTATGCCTGCCAGTGTGGCAGCAGATCCCAGAAGCTCACTGCCAATTTCTTTCTGGGTTCTTGTCTCACAAATCTGAAGAATGAAATCTGTGGACATGGAAGGTAAGAGTGAAAGAAGGAGGGTGTATTCAATTGTGAAGAATAGAGGTAGGGCAATTGGGAGACACTGCAAAGGTTGCTGCCTCGGTATGCTAGTCTCGGGATTTATATAGCTCTTGGGTCAATGGATATTGGTCCAGATTTATGCTGATCAGTTTTCAGAAAAGTAGCCACACTATTGGTGCAAATGTATGATAATCACATCTTGGAAAATATCAAGGTGACTGTTCAGCCCGTAAGTAACTTTCCTGCAATCTCCATTCATTCCTGCCCCCACTTCCATTTTTTCCAATGCTCATCAGGCAGGCAGAGCCACTGGCAGGAGAGGCGACAGGTTGGGTGACCTAGGTCGCCTTGACCCTGTCTTGCCTTGGCCCTGGCTGGCTGTGCCTCAGGCCCACATTACATGGCAGGCTCCATGTGGCTGTGGCCCATGCACATCACCTAGGCTGGCCTCCCGGGCTTCAGCCAACCATGCCACCACACTGGTGCTCAGGGACTTGGCTTCATGGCTTGGCTTCAATATTATACAAGACAATCAAATTCTTTTTGGTTTTTCTTACCATTTTTCTTGCTCTCTGATAACTGGTAAAAAGGCATCACACTATGACTTAATGGACAGGTCCATATGATAAGAACTGAGGAAGGGCTTCAGCCAAGGAGGAACTGAATCCTTCCAACAATGACGTGACTTGTGATGATCACAGTCCTAGTTGTCACCCTATGTACTGTGTGAGATCCAAGAGGCTGAGAACCTGCCAAACCATGCCTGGATTCTTCACTGGCAAGACACTATGAAATAACACGTTTTTTTACTTTAAGCCACCAAGTTTTGAGAGTGATATGTTTGCACAGCTGGTATAGAAGCACATTATAGACCAACGTGGGTGGCATATGTGGCCAGATGGTTCAGAAGGGAGAGGGGTGGGCTCAGGGTGCATCGCGCTCCTGAGAGCTCAGGCTGGACTTCAGATGCCGCAGAGGTGCACCTGCCCCAAGGGACCTTGAAATCCTTGCCCAAGCTCAACACGACTCTCCCAGTTCAAAGAAGCCTCATGCCTAGCTTGAAACCAATGCTTAAAAAAAAAAAAGCATGTTACATATAATCCAGGGTCCATAGTCGGCAACTAATTTGGAGAACAATTTGGTGAACTGAGAGGGGGGGAAGGCTCATCATTTTTGCTAGAAAGACCAAAATCATTCAAGTAGGATTTCCCCAAATATTCCTACCAATATGCTTAACCAGTTCATAATCTTCCTTCTGCCTCGGTTTCCATATTTGCAAAATCAAGAGATTAGCTTTTTTATCATCCTTACAGGCTTCTTCAGCATTTATATGTAATCATTCCTTATAAAATAATCAGAAGACCTGGAAATAATGTAGAAGCAAATGGACATTCATGTGAATCACTTCTCATTCTTCAAAACTTAGACCTGACCTCCTCTGGGAAGCAGTCCATAACCTCACCAGATAAAAAAACCCAACTGGGTTCTCCTGTTGGTGACACCACTCAGGGACACATCTGCCAATCATGATGTACATGGTGCTTGCTGACTTTTCCAGATCTTCTTCCTCCACTAGCCAGGCAACGACTTGGGACATTTTGAGACTGATTTATGTCAAATTCTTCTTTGTATGCACAGGACCTGGCAGGCTGCTTGGTACATAATATCTATCCAGTAACTATTTGCTGAGTGAGTGAGTGACTAGACAGATTCATGGAGCTCCTTGGCCCATGGTGAGAACTTTGATTCCTGGGGAAGCAGCCTAGGAAGCTGTGTGTGTCTCTCTTGCCACATGGCTTGCTGGTGATTGTGGCACAAGGTGGTGAGCCAAGGGCACACGTTTGTGCAGAAAGTCTAATCCCAGGATCCAGCAGACTCAAGAAGTTGGGTAGAAATTCCTCTCCTTTCTGCTCCAACCATGTATGGAGCTTGGAGCAGAGATAATTAATTCACAGCATATGGGGAGACAGATGTTAGGGAAATGTGACAAAGATAACAAGGTCAATACAAGAGAAAGAGGGGGTACAGATGCTGCAGTGATGGAGTGAGTTGTCTCATCGAGTCCTGAGCACCCATGTAATGAGATTTCCTAACAGAGGAGCCACACCAAACAGAAATAAATAGCTGTTTGGAAAGTTACGTAGTTTGTCCAAGGGCACAGAGAAGGTGACTTGAACTTATTCTGTCTCTTTGCATATCCAGGGTACTTTATTACCCCGGATCTACCCATGAGAACATCAGTTTCCCCCCAGTGCAGAGGCTATTTCAAAAGCAATCCCTTAGTGGGGAATCCTGGGTTCTAAGCCATTGTTCAGACCAGAAGTAAAGACATGACCTCACCAGTCCTGCTCTCTTCAAAAGGTTATGACAAAGTACCAGGGACTGGGTGACGTATACACAACAAAAACTTATTTTTCAGTGTCTGGAGACTGGAAGTCCAAGGTCAGGGCATCATGGTTGGGTTCTGGTAAGGACTCTTTTCAGGGTCGCAGACTGCTGACTTTCACTATCTTCCCATGGTGGAGGAATGAGCTAGCTCTCTGACTTCATCTCTTTGAAGAGAGCTCCGTCCCCATGACCTAATTACCTCCCAAAGGCTCCTTCTACAAAATGCCATCATATTGGGGATGAGATTCCAACATGAATTTTGGAGGAGACACAGACATTCAGTCCATAACAACAACCAAGGTAGGTCAGGCAATGGGCTTTGGTGGTGGTAAAACTGCCAAGGTTCGGAAAAGTCAAGAGTAGTAAATACTGAGTGTGGATGAAAAGAATCTCATGCATTTGTATCCTGTGTATATATATACCACTGATTTGGGCTTATCTGCTGACCACAGAATATGGATGCATCACCTTTGACAGTCCGTTTCTTTATCCATGACATGGTGAAAATAACCCCTACCCTATAGAACTGCCACCAAATATTTTTTAAAAAGTGTGTGTGTAGAAGCATCTAGTAAATGAATGGGGTCCAAGTTCTGTTTACAGGGCTGGATCAGTCAGGTGAAATGCCTCAGCCACAGAAGCTGATCCAGGTAGGAGATTTCAGAAGAGCTGGAGCAAGGTCGACACAGGAGGAGGTCTGAGGGAGAAGGGGCAGGTGTCAACTTCTTCTCATGAATATTTTTCTGCTGTGGAAAGTCCCCCCTGAAGCCCCAGCTGACTTCGCTCCTGATCTCATTGGCCAGGTTTACCTCTCATGCCCCTGGGTCATCCCTAGCAAGGAAGAAGGGACTCCAGTGACTGCTTTACACGATGAGACCACTGTGACTTGCCGCAGTCTGGCTGGGCACAATTCAGGAGCCACTTGTCAAAAGAAACGAACTTTATTTTTAGAACACACACACCGCACCACACAGCTCCTCAGGAAAAACCTTCAGAGCCCAACTGCCACCACCGGCTTCCCACAAGCCTCTCAACCTTCCACACTCCTCCTGCTCTTGAGACCGATTGGCTGGGTCATGTGGGTGGAGCCAAAAGAGTCCCCCATTGAGCAGCTCCGTGGTCTGAAAGGGCGGGGAAACAGCCCAATGAGCATCACCGCAGAGGAGCCAATCAGTTGGCAGCTAGAAGTTTGCTGGGGCCGCTGTGAACCAATCGTCAGCTGGCACTGGAAGTTTGCTGGCAGCTGGAAGTTTGCTAGGGCCCCTTCGGCTGTGGCTCTCAACAGTGACTGGGATGGGGCACTGCCTCCCATGGGTGCAGGCCTCATTTGCCAAATACCAAGATCTGATAGCTAGCCAGTCAGGGAGGAATGACCTGGGTGGACAGATAGAACCAAAGTCACACAGAGATCCATGAGTTTCCGGTTGCTGTTCTATAACTAACGCATCACCACAAGCACCGTCTTCAAACAGCACTCCTTTATTGACTTACGGTTCTGGAGACCTGAAGTCCAAAGGGCGTCCCATGGGGCTAACATCAAGGCCTTGACGGGGCTGGTTCCTTCCGGAGGCTCTGAAGGGAGAATATTTTCTTGACTTTCATCTTCAGGAGGCGACCTGCCTTTGTTGAATGGTGGGATCTTCTTATCACATAACTCCAGCATTTTGATTCCCTATTATTCTTTCATCTCTGACCCACCAGCCTCCCTCTTATAAGTACCCTCACGATTACATCGGGTCTACCTGGATAATCCAGGATCACCTTCCCTTTCAAGGTACTTGACAATCGAAAAGTCCCATCAATTCCTGGGAATTGGAGGTTTAAAACTTGCAGGGGGACGGGGGCTGTTATTTTTAGCTTACATGAAAGACACATGGAACTTCATCTTCCAATTCAAGATGGTGAGGCAAAAGTGGAAGTAAGAGAACCTGGCAGTGGGAGTAGATACTGGGAAGATGAAGGTCTGGGAAAGCTATGGTTTAAGGCATGATTCCATGAAGAGCCAGAAGGATGTGGTGTCTACCTTTCAGAAGGTATGGAATTATGTTGTTTTTATCCATGCTGGATACCTCCCCCGCACCCCACCCACCCTCACATACAAAGAGAAGTCGGTCATGAGGCTTAAATTTTTTTTTCTCATTTCAAAAGCTGAGGCATCAGGCAGGAAGCCAAAAATTGGACGTCAGACATTGTAATTATGGAATGATGGAGAATTGGCCCAACTAGATATATCTAAAACAGGTCTCCTGCTTGGTCCAGGAAGGAAGCTGGGGGCATATGTAAAAGATCATTAACTAGAATCTTGAAGATGTGGGGGAAAGGAGTTTCTCTGACCAAAATCACCAAGGAGACTGTGAGCCAGGAGGAGGAGAGGGAAGGGTGGGATGCAGAATGGCAGGATGGGGCGGTGCAGAATAATGAGACGTTTCTTTGCTGCACAGCCAATAGGGAACAGAAGTGGGAGCCACCTACCTGCACTTGGAAAGAAGTTTGGGGGCCACCAATTCAAACAAGGAGATACTGGCTTCGGCGTTAGAATAGTGGAAGAAAGAAAGAGTCAGATTCTTTTAAAATGTGGGCCATAGGCATCAGTTGTTTCCTCTGCTCTGATCCAAGACCCCAGTAAAATAAGTGTCATGAGATTTTTAAAAAGACACACACTCATGAAAACAAAGACCAAGTATGCAAAAAAAAAAACACACAGAGGAATATCAAGAGAACTTCAGATGTTAGTAAACAGATGGATAATTAAATTTTAACTTTGCGTGCCAGATAAATATAATGCCCATAAGGTTGCTGAGTAGAACAAGAAGCCAACCAATTTCTATTATGGAATTCTGTAAACACTCTGGAATTTAAAGCAATAGATGTCTTAAAAGGAAGGTATCCTTGAAGCTGAGAAGTCAAGGATTGGTTGAAACTCTGTGAGAGAAGCAGTCAGACGCGGTGCATTCCCCACTCCATCCAGAGCAACCAGCATTCCCACTCCCCTCCCTAACGGGAGGCTGGAGGTGTGCTAAGCCTTGGAAGAGCTATACCGGAGGAACTTAGGAGTCAAGAACACCAAGATCAGCTTGGGAAGAGTGGGAGGTGCAGTTAGTAACTATTGGGATTTAGGGAGTAGAAAGATGTTAGCCCTTTGACAGGAGATTGGAAGGAGTCACACTGGCCCATAGGAGCAGAGTCTTACAGATACCAAGAGAGGAGCCTTGGTTAACAAAATATCTTGATGCTTCCAGGAGCATCCCACTGGAAGTCACTAATGCACAAAAACATCACATGTGCATGGAGCTTCTGTTCCTCCCTTTGGAATGTGAGAGGAGACCAGACTCTGAAACATTTGAATGATGCCTCTAACTGAAAAGAGAAGAATAAAGAAAACTGACACCAGGCAGAAAGAAAAGAAGGAAAAATCTATGAGTGGAAACTTCCAATTTATATGCTCAGAGAGATAAGAAAATACATTAATGTCGCGACCCCTTGCCCGCAAGGAAGACGCAACTCAGGAATCTTCTTCCAGCAGTTTATTCAGGCCTTTGATATTTCTTCTACTACTCCTCTTGCATGCCCCTCCCAGCCTTAATAAAGCATCTCAAGCCCCAATGCAAAGCCGCCACGTGGAACTTTCTCATAGGGTGTTGAAAAACCATGTGCCAACTCTCCCAAATAAGGAGTTGTTTATCACAAACCACAGCAGAGCCAGCGCCATCTTGTAATGGCGACCATAGTCTGCAAAAGCGGCAGAAGCGGCTCACCACACATTAAATCCATGAAACCAGCATTGCCTGATTTTTTAAATGGAGCTTTAAAATAACAAAATTTGTCTTGAAAATTAAAATCATGAGAGACAAATTACAAAGATAGAGGGATCTATAGATACAAATATAAATGTAGATATATAGATTATCAAGACAGAATGGAAACATAATGAAAAAGAACAGGGAAAGATAAGTGTCTTAGAAAGTTAATTCATTCAGAAGGTTAAAAATTGAACTGAGAAAAGTTTCAGAAAATGAATATATTAGAGTAGAAAAAATGTTCCATGATTAAAGACTGTCGGTGTTCAGATTCAAAAGACTCACTTTGTGCCAGCACAATAGATACATCATTATGAATTTCAGAGTAATGATGTTAAATGAAAATCTCAAAAACTCTCAGGAAAAAAAGATATCTATCACATACACACAGATGATCAGAAATCAAGCAATCATTAAAATTATTAGCTGCAATATCAGAAGCTGGAAGACAATAGAAATACCTTCAAAACTTGGAGGAAAATATTTGCCTAGATTTCTTTGTATAGCTAAGATAGAGATATGCAATAAATCAAAGTATTCTACATCATGCATCTTTTCTTTGGAAGCTACTATAACTTCAAATCTTCATTTTGATGAGGTAAAAAGAAGAGAGAGATAAAAATGCACAAAATGGCAATTCAAAAAGAAAGAGAAGGATGTCAAGAATGACAGACAGGTTACAAATCTAGAAACCAACCACTTTTTATTGGATCAGGAAAATGGAGAGGTCTAGAAAGGGTGTTTTCAAGATGGAGGTGGGATGAAAATCATAGATTTTCTCCTATGTTTGAACATATTGAGAGCCACTTTTTATTTCTGGAATAGAGTTTGGGGATGCAGGTGATTATGTATATGAAGGGAGTGGAAAATTTTTGAAATATTGAGGCAATTATTAACTCCAGGAAAAAAAAAGGTGGTTCAAGAAGGGAAATATAAACATTATAGTGCTGTGCACTGAACAGCTGGGAATACAATTTGAACATAACAAATCATATAAAATTATTTAGCCAAGAATTACATTACAGTTATTTGGGAAGATAAGTTCATGATAAAGAAAAGGGTACTTGTGTGCATACATATGTGAATATCACATATTAAGAAGGCATAAGAATTTAAAATTCTTTTTTTAAGGGGGGACTGGGGACTGAGCTCAGGAGCACTTGGCCACTGAGCCACATCTTCAGCACTATTTTGTATTTTATTTAGAGAAAGGGACTCACTGAGTTGCTGCTGACTTTTGCTGAGGCTGACTTTGCACTCAAGATCCTCCTGCCTCAGCCTCCTGAGCTGCTGGGATTATAGGTGTGTGCCACTGTGCCTGACTTAAATCCTTTTTTAAAAGAAAAATATCAACTCAGCAATTAGGCATAAAAAGAAAAGTTTTCACAGAAACTACTCCAAGATTTAAAATATTCACCTCTGGGGAGCAAAACGAAGGGTTTGTAAGGAGTGGGATAGTGAATCTCTGTTTTCCATTTCAACCCTTGAACACTTATTAGTTTTCTGTGACTTCTGTAATAAATTACCATAAAGCTGCTGGTTTTAAACAGCAGAACGTTATTCTCCCACAGTCCTGTGGTTAGAATGCCAAAATGGATTTCCCTGGGCCAAACCCAAGGTGTTGGGAGGGCTGTGGTCTGTCTGGAGGTCCTAGGGGAGAATTTGTTCCCTGCCTCTTCTGAGTTCAGGTGGCTACTGGCACTACCTGGTTTGTGGCTATGTCACTCCAATCTTTAAATCTCTCTCCACTCCATCATCACAAGGCTTTCTCTCTGGGTATAAAATCTCCCTCTCCCTTCATCTTATAAAGATACATTTAGAGCTCACCTGGACACCTCTTTAATCATGATCCTTAATTTAATCACGTCTGCAAAGACCCCTATCCCAAGTAAGATGACATGCACAGGTTCCATAGATGGGGCTGTGGGGATTATTCCTTAGCTAACTATGAACATTTTAGAAACATGTCAGTACATCTCTATATGATATATTAATTAATTAAAGGAAAGAAGGTATTTCAACATTTTTACTGTGATTATCCTTGGAAAGTTCTGAGAGGTTTTCCGTGGCCTCTCTAACGTGGTCTTGCATTTCCAGCATACATGAGTCGTGTAAAATGTTAATTTGTGAGTGGGGAAAAAAAGAGGCAAGGAGAAATATTTCATGCTTTGGCCAATCTGCATTTGCAGCTAACTGGTTCCAAGTTTTCCGTTTCAAATACAAACCCCAGGCAATTCTCCAGTGAAGTGACACTGACATTCACGTTGTTCTCTGGAAGACATATGTGTGTTGCAAACACACGCCTCCTGGAAGCCAAGACCTCAGGGGCTAGAGGGAGATTTTGTGGGGTTTCAAAACTGAAAAGAGTACTTTTAAACCCAATCTAGAGAGTCCTTTGCTCTCAGACGCACAGCCTATCTGCTTCCCAGCATTTAGCTTTTATCTATTTTTCTCCGACTGGCTGAACCCCCACATGAGAACGTGAAAGTTGAAAGGGACTTGAAAGATGGTTGGGTCTAACAGGATACAGCTGAGTCCAGAGGATTCCAGCGACGAACGGATGATTTCCCAGGCAATGGAGACAGGACGTGGACCTGGGGCTCCTGATTCTGGATGCCCAGAGCACCTAGGCTCTTCTTTAGTCCATGAATCTCTACCCTTTGCTTCTCTGTAATTTAGGAAGTCCTGGCACCTGCAAAGAACAGGAAGATGAGAAGACGGAGTGACTTGGGCTCAGGGGAAAAATAGAAAAGTGTGCTGGAGAGTTGGTAGTACTAAAAAGCCAGGTCTGGATGAAATCTAGGATTTTTATCCAAGTCAAAAACCTGAGGCCAAGAGGACCAATGGAGCTGTGGGGTGAAGATCTGAGCCTAGAGCTTTGACCTGGCCCCTCTAGCTCGGGAGAAGAACAGAAGCAGGACTTCCCAGGAATCGTGGGCTCTGAGGGGCACCCTGAGTCTAAAACAGAACAGTGAATAACACTGAGGGGTAGGCTCAAGGCTCAGATCCCTATCATGCCCTCCCCTGCCTAAAGCCTTCCATAAGTTTTCATTTCAGTTAATTAAAGTCAACACACATTGTCATGATGCACCAAATGGCTCCCGTCTCTCCAGCCTCAGCTCCTCTCACTCTGGGAGGCATCTGGCTCCCGCTGTCCCTCAGCGGCCAGCCCCCAACTCCTCCCATAGTTCCCGGCTGTCCCTCAACTGCCAGCCCCCACCTCAATCCATAGTGCCCTGCTGTCCCTCAGCGGTCAGCCCCACCTCCACCCATAGTTCCCCGCTGTCCCTCAACAATCAGCCCCACCTCCATCCATAGTTCCCCGCTGTCCCTCAGCGGTCAGCCTCCACCTCCATCCATAGTTCCCCCCTGTCCCTCAGCGGTCAGCCTCACCTCCATGCATAGTTCCCTGCTGTCCCTCAACGGTCAGCCCCACCTCGACCCATAGTTCCCCGCTGTAATTCAACAATCAGTCCCCACCTCCACCCATACTTCCCCGCGGTCCCCCAGCCCTCAGCCCCACCTCCAACCATAGTTCCCCTCTGTCCCTTGGTGCTCAGTCCCCACCTCCACCCATAGTTCCCCGCTGTCCCTCAGCGGTCATCCCCACCTCCACCTATAGTTCCCGCTGTCCCTCAGCTGCCAGCCCCCACCTCCACCCATAGTTCCCCGCTGTCACTCAGCGCTCAGCCCCACCTCCACCTAAAGTTCCCCGCTGTCCCTCAGCGACCAGCCCCCACCTCCACCCATAGTTCCCAGCTGACCCTCAGCGGTCAGCCCCAGATCCCCCCATAGTTCCCCCCATAGTTCACCCCTGTCCCTCGGTGCTCAGCCCCCACCTCCACCCATAGTTGCCCTCTGTTCCTCAGCGGCCAGCCCCCACCACCTCCCATAGTTCCCCGCTGTCCCTCAGCGGCCAGCCCCCACCTCCACCCATAGTTCCCCGCTGTCCCTCAGCGGCCAGCCCCACCTCCACCCATAGTTCCCCGCTGTCCCTCGTCGCTCAGCCCCCACTTCCAACCATAGTTCTCTGCTGTCCCTCAGGCGCCAGCCCCCACCTCACCCATAGTTCCCTGCTGTCTCTCAGCGGTCAGCCTCACCTCCACCCATAGTTCCCCGCTGTCCCTTGGTACTCAGCTCCAACCTCCTCCCATAGTTCCCCGCTGTCCCTCAGCTGCCAGCCACCACCTACACCCATAGTTCCCAGCTGTCCCTCAGAGGTCAGCCCCACCTCCACCCATACTTTCCCGCTGTCCCTCGGCGCTCAGCCCCCACTTCAACCCATAGTTCTCCACTGTCCTTCGGCCTCAGCCCCCACCTCCACCCATAGTTCCCCGCTGTCCCTCAGCGCTCAGCCCCACCTCCATCCATAGTTCCCCGCTCTCCCTCAGTTGTCAGCCCCACCTCCAAACATAGTTCCCCGCTGTCACTCAGCCATCACCCCCACCTCCACCCATAGTTCCCGCTGTCCCTCAGCAGCCAGCCTCACCTCCACCCATAGTTCCCCGCTGTCCCTCAGCAGCCAGCACCCACCTCGAAACATAGTTCCCCGCTGTCCCTCAGCGGTCAGCCCCAACTCCACCCATAGTTCCACGCAGTCCCTCAGTGGTCAGCCCCACCTCCACCTAATGTTCCCCGCTGTCCCTCAGCGGTCAACCCCCACTTTCTCCATAGTTCTCCGCTGTCCCTCAGCACTCATCCCCCACTTCCTCAATAGTTCCCCGCTGTCCCTCAGCGCTCATCCCCCACCTGCACACATAGTTCCCCGCTGTCCCTCAACGGTCAGACTCACCTCCACCCATAGTTCCCCGCTGTCCCTCAGCGGTCATACACACCTGCACCCACAGTTCCCCGCTGTCCTTTGATGCTCAGTCCTCACCTCAACCCATAGTTCCCCGCTGTCCCTCAGCGGTCAGCCCCACCTCCACCTATAGTTCCCGCTGTCCCTCAGCGATCAGCACCACGTCCAACTATAGTTCCCCACTGTCCCTCAGCTGCCAGCCCCCACCTCCACCCATAGTTCCCTGCTGTCCCTCAGTGGTCAGCCCCACTTCCACCCATAGTTCCCCACTGGCCCTCGGTGCTCAGCCCCCACATCCACCCATAGTTCCCCGCTGTCCCTCAGCTGCCAGCCGCCACCTCCACCCATAGATCCCCGCTGTCCCTCAGCGGTCAGCCTCACCTCCACCCATAGTTCCCCGCTGTCCCTCGGTGCTTAACCCCCACCTCCACCCATAGTTGCCGGCTGTCCCTCAGCGGCGAGCCCCTACCTCCTCCCATAGTTCCGAGCTGTCCCGCAGCTGCTAGCCCCCACCTAAACCCATAGTTCCCCGCTGCCCCTCATTGACCTGCCCCCACCTCCACCCATAGTTCCCCGCTGTCCCTCAGCGGTCACCCTGCACCTACTACCATATTTCCCCGCTGTCCTCAGCGGTCAGCACCCATCTCCACCCATAGTTCCCCGCTGTTCATCAAGGCCAGCCCCCACATCCACACTTAGTTCCCCGCTGTCCCTCAGCGGCCAGCCACCACCTCCACCCATACTTCCCCACTGTCCCTCAGCTGCCAGCCCCCACCTCCACCCATAGTTCCCTGCTGTCCCTCGGCAGTCATCACCACCTCCACCCATAGTTCCCCGCTGTCCCTCAGCAGTCAGCACCTCCTCCACCTATAGTTCCCCACTATCCCTCAACAACCAGCCCCACCTCCACACATAGTTCCCCGCAGTCCCTCAGCGGCCAGCCTCCACCTCCAACCATAGTTCCCCACTGTTGCTCAGCGGTCAGCCTGAACTCCACGCATAGTTCCCCACTGTCTCTCAGCGGTCAGCCCCACCTCCACCCATCCTTCCCCGCTGTCCCTCAGCAGCCAGTCCCTACCTCCACCCATAGTTCCCCACTATCCCTCAGCGGTCAGCCCCACCTCCACCCATAGTTCCCCGCTGTCCCTCGGTGCTTAACCCCCACCTCCACCAATAGTTCCCCACTGTCCCTCAGCGGTCAGCACATCCTCCACCTATAGTTCCCCCGCAGTCCCTCAGCGATCAGCCCCACCTCCACTGAATGTTCCCCGCTGTCCCTCAGCTGTCAGCCCCCACCTACACCCATAGTTCCCGCTGTCCCTCAGCGACCAGCCCCCACCTCCACCCATAGTTCCCAGCTGTCCCTCAGCGGTGAGCCCCACCTCCACCCATAGTTCCCCTCTGTCCCTCGGTGTTCAGCCCACACTTCCTCCCATAGTTCTCCGCTGTCCTTCAGCGCTCAGCCCCACCTCCACACATAGTTCCCCACTGACCCTCAGCCATCACCCCCACCTCCACCCATAGTTCCCGCTGTCCCTCAGCAGCCAGCCTCACCTCCACCCATAGTTCCCTGCTGTCCCTCAGCAGTTAGAACCCACTTCCTCCCATAGTTCTCCGCTGTCCCTCAGCGTTCAGCCCCAACTCCACCCATAGTTTCCCGCTGTCCCTCAGCGTTCAGCCCCACCTCCACCTAAGGGTCCCTGCTGTCCCTCAGCGGCCAGCCCCCACTTCCACCCATAATTCGCCGCTGTCCCTCTGTGCTCAGCCCACACCTCCACCCATAGTTGCCCGCTCTCCCTCAGGCGCCAGCCCCCACCTCCACCCATAGTTCCCCGCTGTGTCTCAGCGGTCAGCCTCACCTCCACCCATAGTTCCCCGCTCTCCCTCAGCCGTCACCCCCACCTCCACCCATAGTTCCCGCTGTCCCTCAGCGGCCAGCCTCACCTCCACCCATAGTTACACGCTGTCCCTCAACAGCCAGCCCCCACCTCCGTACATAGTTTCCCGCTGTCCCTCAGCGTTCAGCCCCATCTCCACCTAATGTTCCTTGCTGTCCCTCAGCGGTCATCCCCCCCACTTCCTCCCATAGTTCCCCGCTGTCCCTCAGCGCTCATCCTCCACCTGCACCCATACTTTCTCGCTGTCCCTCCGTAGTCAGCCTCACCTCCACCTATAGTTCCCCCTGTCCCTCAGCTTTCAGCCCCAGCTCCACCCTTAGCTCCCCGCTGTCCCTCAGCGGCCAGCCCCCACCTCCACCCATAGTTCCCGGTGGTCCCTCAGCGGTCAGCCTCACCTCCACCAATGGTTCCCCGCTGTCCCTCAGCAGTCAGCTCCACCTCCACCCATAGTTCCCGGCTGTCGCTCAGCTGCCAGGCACCACCTCCACTCATAGTTCGCCGCTGTCCCTCAGCGGTCACCCTCACCTCCACCCATAGTTCCCCGCTGTCCCCCGGTGCTCAGCCCACAACTCCACCAATAGTTCCCCGCTGTCCCTCAGCGGGCAGGCCCCACCTCCTCCCATAATTCCCTGCTATCCCTCAGCGACCAGCCCCAACCTCCACCCATAGTTCCCCGCTGTCCCTCAGGGGTCAGCCCCACCTCCACCTACAGTTTCCCGCTGTCTGTCGGCGCTCAGCCCCACTTCCACACATAGTTCCCCGCTGTCCCTCGGCGCTCAGCCCCCACCTCCACTCATAGTTTCCCGATGTCCCTCAGAGCACAGCCCAACTCCACACAAAGTTCGCTGTCCCTCAGTGACCAGACCCCACCTCCACCAATACTTCCCGGCTATCCCTCATCGGTCACCCCGCACCTCTTCCCATATTTCCCCGCTGTCCCTCAGCAGTCAGCTTCACCTCCACCCATAGTTCCCGGCTGTCCCTCAACGGCCAGCCCATACCTCCTCCCATAGTTCTCCCCTGTCCCTCAGCTGCCAGCCCCCACCTCCACCATAGTTCCCCGCTGTCCCACGGTGCTCAGTCCCCAGCTCCACCCATAGTTCCCCGTTGTCCGTCAGCAGTCATCCCCACCTCCACCTATACTTCCCCGCTGTCCCTCAGCGGCCAGCCCCCACCTCCTCCTATAGTTCCCCGCTGTCCCTCAGCGGCCAGCCCCCACCTCCTCCTATAGTTCCCCGCTGTCCCTCAGCGGCCAGCCCCCACCACCTCCCATAGTTCCCCGCTGTCCCTCATCAGTCAGCCCCACCTCCACCCATAGTTCCCCACTGTCTCTCGGTGCTTAGCCCCCACATTCACCCATAGTTCCCTGATGTCCCTTAGCTGCCAGCCCCCACCTCCACCAATAGTTCCCCGCTGTCCCTCAGCAGTCAGCCTCACGTCCACCTATAGTTCCCCGATGTCCCTCAGCCATCTCCCCCACCACCACCCATAGATCCCGCTGTCCCTCAGCGGCCAGCCCCCACGTCCACCCATAGTGCCCCACTGTCCCTCTGTGCTCAGCCCGCACATCCACACATCGTTCTCTGGTGTCCATCAGCAGCCAGCCCCCACATCCACCCATAGATCCCCGCTGTCCCTCAGCGGTCAGCCTCACCTCCAAACATGGTTCTCCGCTGTCCCTCAGTGGACAGCCCCCACCTCCACCCATAGATCCCCGCTGTCCCTCAGAGGTCAGCCCCACCTCCACCCATAGTACCCGCTGTCCCTCAGCGGCCATCCCCCACCTCCACCCATAGTACCCGCTGTCCGTCAGCGGTCAGTCTCACCTCCAACCATAGTTCCCTGCTATCCCTCAGCGACCAACCCCCACTTCCAACCATAGTCCCCCACTGTCCCTGGGTACTCAGCCCCCACATACACCCATAGTTCTCCGCTGTCCCTCAGCTGCCAGCCCCCACCACCAACCAGAGTTCCCCGCAGTCCCTCAGCGGTCAGCCTCACCTCCACACATAGTTCCCCACTGTCCCTCAGCGGTCAGCCCCACCTCCACCCATAGTTCCCCTCTGTCCCTCGGTGCACAGCTCCCACGTCCACCCATAGTTCCCCGCTGTCCCTCAGCTGCCAGCACCCACCTCCACGCATAGTTCCCCGCTGTCCCTCAGCGGTGAGCCTCACCTCCACCCATAGTTCCCCCCTGTCCCTCAGCGGTCATCCCCACCTCCAACTATAGTTCCTCGGTATCCCTCAGTGGTCATCCCCACCTCCACCTATAGTTCCCCGCTGTCGCTCAGCGTTCAACCACACCTCCACCCATAGTTCCACACTGTCCCTGGGTACACAGCCCCCACCTCCACCCATGGTACCCCGCTGTCCCTCAGCGACCAGCCCCCACCTCAACCCTTAGTTCCCCCCTGTCCCTCAGCATCCAGCCCCACCTACACCCATAGTTCCCCGCTGTCCCTCAGCGACCAGCCCCCACCTCAACCCATAGTTCCCCGCTGTCCCTCAGCAGTCACCACCCAACTCCTCCCATTTTTCCCCGCTGTCCCTCAGCTGTCAGGCTCACCTCCACCCATAGTTACCCGCTGTCCCTCATTGGTCAGGCCCACCTCCACCCATACTTTCCCGCCGTCCCTCAGCAGTCAGCCTCACCTCCACCCATAGTTCTCCGCTGTCCCTCAGGTGCCAGCCCCCACCTCCAGCCATAGTTCTCCGCTGTCCCTCAGGTGCCAGCCCCCACCTCCAGCCATAGTTCCCCGCTGTCCCTCAGTGGCCAGCCCCACCTCCACTCATACTTCCCCGGTGTCCCTCAGCGGTCAGCCCCAGATCCCCCCATAGTTCCGCACTATCCCTCGGTGCTCAGTCCACACATCCACCCATAATTCTCCGCTTTCCCTCAGCTGCCAGCCCCAACCTCCACCCATAGTTCCCCGCTGTCCCTCAGCCATCACCCCCAGCTCCACCCATAGTTCCCGCTCTCCCTCAGAGGCCATCCCCCACCTCCACCCATAGTACCCCGCTGTCCCTCAGGGGTCAGCCTAACCTCCACCCATAGTTCCCCGCTGTCCCTTGGTGCTCAGCCCCCACCTTCACCCATAGTTCCATGCTGTCCCTCAGCGGTCAGCCACACCTCCACCCATAGTTCCCCGCTGTCCATCGGTGCTCAGTCCCCACCTCCACCCATAGTTCCCCGCTGTCCCTCAGTGGTCATCCCCACCTCCAACTATAGTTCCCCGCTGTCCCTCAGTGGTCATCCCCACCTCCACCTATAGTTCCCCTCTGTCCCTCAGCGGTCAGCCCCAACTCCACCCATAGTTCCCCACTGTCCCTCGGTGCACAGCACCCACCTCCACCCATAGTTCCCCGCTGTACCTCGGTGCTCAGCCCCCACCTCCACCCATAGTTCCCCCCTGTCCCTCAGCGGTCATCCCCTCCTCCAACTATAGTTCCCCGCTATCCCTCAGTGGTCATCCCCACCACCACCTATAATTCCCCGCTGTCCCTCAGCGTTCAACCACACCTCCACCCATAGTTCCCCACTGTCCCTGGGTACACAGCCCCCACCTCCACCTATAGTACCCCGCTGTTTCTCAGGTGCCAGCCCCCACCTCCACCATAGTTCCCCGCTGTCCCTTGGTGCTCAGCCCCCACATCCACCCATAGTTCCCCGCTGTCCCTCGGTGCTCAGCCCCAACTCCACCCATAGTTCCCCGCTGTCCCTCAGCAGCCAGCCCCCACCTCCACCCTTAGTTCCCCCCTGTCCCTCAGCGGCCAGCCCCCAACTCTTCCCATAGTTCCCCGCTGTCCCTCAGCTTCCAGCCCCCGCCTACACCTATAGTTCCCCGCTGTCCCTCAGCAGTCATCACCCATCTCCTCCCATTGTTCCCCGCTGTCCCTCAGAGGTCAGGCTCATCTCCACCCATAGTTACCCGCTGTCCCTGAGCGGTCAGTCCCACCTCCACCGATAGTTCGCCTATGAACCTCAGCGGTCAGCCTCACCTCCACCCATACTTCCCCGCTATCCCTCAATGGTCAGGCCCACCTCCACCCCTACTTTACCGCTGTCCCTCAGCAGTCAGCCTCACCTCCACCCATAGTCCCCCACTGTTCCTCGGTGCTCAGCCCCCACATCCACCCATAGTTCTCCGCTGTCCCTCAGCTGCCAGCCCCCACCTCCAGCCATAGTTCCCCGCTGTCCCTCAGCGGCCAGCCCCCACCACCACACATACTTCCCCGGTGTCCCTCAGCGGTCAGCCGCAGATCCCCCCATAGTTCCCCACTGTCCTTCAGTGCTCAGCCCCCACCTCCACCCATAGTTCCCCGCTGTCCCTCGGTGCTCAGTCCCCACCTCCACCCATAATTCCCCGCTGTCCCTCAGCGGTGAGCCCCAGCTCCACCTATAGTTCCCCGCTGTCCCTCAGCTGCCAGCCCCCACCTACACCCATAGTTCCCCGCTGTCCCTCGGCGGTCAGCCTCACTTCCACGCATAGTTCGCCGCTGTCCCTTGGTGCTCAGCCCCCACCTTCACCCATAGTTCCCCGCTGTCCCTCAGCTGCCAGCCCCCACCACCACACATACTTCCCCGGTGTCCCTCAGCGGTCAGCCGCAGATCCCCCCATAGTTCCCCACTGTCCTTCGGTGCTCAGTCCCCACATCTACCCATAATTCTCCGCTGTCCCTCAGCTGCCAGCCCCAACCTCTACCCATAGTTCCCCGCTGTCCCTCAGCCATCACCCCCAGCTCCACCCATAGTTCCCGCTCTCCCTCAGAGGCCATCCCACACCTCCACCCATAGTTCCCCGCTGTCCCTCAGCGGTCAGCCTAACCTCCACCCATAGTTCCCCGCTGTCCATTGGTGCTCAGTCCCCACCTCCACCCATAGTTCCCGGCTGTCCCTAAGCGGTCAACCCCCCAATTCCTCCCATAGTCCCCCGCTGTCCCTCAGCGCTCAGCCCCCACCTCCACCCATAGTTCCCTGCTGTCCCAAAGCGCTCAGCCCCCACCTCCACCCATAGTTCCCCACTGTCCCTTAGCGGTCGGCCTCACCTCCACCCATAGTTCCCCGCTGTCCCTCGGTGCTCAGTTCCCACCTCCACCCATAATTCCCCGCTGTCCCTCAGCGGTGAGCCCCAGCTCCACCTATAGTTCCCCCCTGTCCCTCAGCTGCCAGCCCCCACCTACACCCATAGTTCCCCGCTGTCCCTCGGCGGTCAGCCTCACTTCCACGCATAGTTCGCCGCTGTCCCTTGGTGCTCAGCCCCCACCTTCACCCATAGTTCCCCGCTTTCCCTCAGCTGCCAACCCTCTCCTCCACCCATAGTTCCCCGCTGTTCCTCAGCGGTCAGCCTCACCTCCACCCATAGTTCCCCACTGTCCCTCGTGCTCAGCCCCCACATCCACCCATAGTCACCCGCTGTCCCTCAGCTGCCAGACCCACCTCCACACATAGTTACCCGCTGTGCCTCAGTGGTCAGCCTCATCTCCACTCATAGTTCCCCGCTGTCCCTCCATGCTCAGCCCCCACCTCCACCCATAGTTCCCCGCTGTCCCTCAGCGGCCAACCCCCTCCTCCACCCATAGTTCCTCGCTGTCCCTCAGCGGCCAGCCCCCATGTCCTCCTATAGTTCCCCGCTGTCCCTCAGCTGCCAGCCCCCACCTCCACCCATAGTTTCCCGCTGTCCCTCGGAGGTCAGCCTCACCTCCACCCATCGTTCCCTGCTGTCTCTCATAGGTCAGCCCCACCTCCACCCATAGTTCCCCACTGTTTCTATGTGCTTAGCCCCCACCTCCACCCATAGTTCCCCGCTGTCCCTCAGCGGTCAGCCTCACATCCACCCTTAGTTCCCCGCTGTCCCTCAGTGGTCAGCCTCACCTCCACCCATAGTTCCCCGCTGTCGCTCGGTGCTCTGTCCCAACCTCCACTCATAGTTCAGTTAACATTTATCAAGTGACTACTTAGGTCAGCCTTGCATTGATTTGTCACTTTGGCCCTGCTAAGAACACACTGATGTCAGGATTACTAAACTCATTTTACATGTGGAAACTGAGGCACATAAATTTTAAGTAACTTACCTAAGGATGTACAGTGAGTGTAAGAACAAGGATTTGGCCCCAGGCCTAACTGACTTCAAAGTCTGCACTCAACTCATGGGAATAGAAAAGTAGCCAACCTGGAAAAACTATTCTAATGAGCCAACAACAGGAAGACATGTACACCAAGGGTCAAGTTTAAACAAAATCAAGTATATTATCTAACTTTTGTCAACCAAAATCATAATTGCATGATGGTTGCCTGAGGAAGCATGTAGCGTGGTCACAAAATGGAATTTTTCTCTAGATGAATAAACTGGCCCAATCAGGAACACAAGTACTCATCCCTTTGCTGGAAATAGAAGATATGAGTTTGGGGAATGGATGGGGAGGAAAGAGAAAAGTTCTCTATTCTGTCTTCTTTTTCATTAAAACTTTGCAGAGAAAGTACATCAAATCATTTCCTCCCTCCTCAGTAACAAACATGGGGCAGAGACCACAAAATAATCAAATCCATCCAGAAAATACTTTCCAAGGGAAATAATAATCTCAAATCACAGAACTTTGGCAGGCAAGAGAGATTTGGAGGAACATCAAGATAATGATATTGGTCAGCAAATTAGATACAGCACTGCAATCCAATAAGAAAGCAAAATCCAATGCTAATGTGACTGGCAAAGTTTCCCAAGCCAAGGTATCTGCTGCACTGTAGGTCGGGAGGCAGGGAAATTCCTGCTCACAACCCAGGTGGGTCCCACATGTAACACAGCACTTGGTTTAAACCTCAGTGCTGCCGAGTCCTCAACCTCAAAGACCCTGGGAGGAAGAGAGATGCAGTGGGGAACAACTTGAGGAGAAGAGATGAGATCAGAGAGTCAGCCACCCTGAACATGGCCATGAACAGGGGTAGACAGGTCCTGGGTGAGGTGGACCAAGGAAAGGAGGCTGAACATTAAGGACACAATAGAAACGGCGACACGATTCTCTGAACTATAGAAAGGATAAGGCAAATAGGCGACGAATGGCCAAGATGCACTGGGAGCTTGCAATGTCACTCTGCCCAATCCCTGCTCCTGTTTCGAGGTTGTACCCATGTCCTCCTAGACAGAGGAATACCATTTCACTTCCTTAAAGGTTTTCTTTGAAAGCAATTTTGTACCTTTGCTCAGGGACTTAAATGAATTTCTTATCATGCTTAAATACAGAGAAAAGCTTTCTTGGATCAAACTCAAATCCTTCCTTCTCAACTTAAACTTTTCTACAGACTTGCAAAGAGAATTGTAGATCCTTAGCATCTTTCATGTAAAACAAACAAACAAACAAACAAACAAAAACTCCATTCTTGGGCTGGGAATGTGGCTCAAGCGGTAGCGCGCTCGCCTGGCATGCGTGCGGCCCGGGTTCGATCCTCAGCACCACATACCAACAAAGATGTTGTGTCCGCCGAGAAATAAATATTAAAAATTCTCTCTCTCTCTCTCTCTCTCTCCTCTCTCACTCTCTCTTAAAAAAAAAAACTCCATTCTTAATTAAGCGACCATTTCATTTGTGCTCTCTCAAATGAAACAATCTTTGTTTCTCAACTTTCTTTCATGCCCCTGGCTTTCCAACTCTCTGAATATTTTTTTTTTTGCTTTGTTGAAGAAGAAAAAAAAATTTTTTGAAAACTTCAAAAAAATAAAGAAATAAAGGAACTTAAAAAGTTGTATAGCTCTGCCATTAAGGACCAAAACATGTGTCCAAAAAATGAACCATGACATCCTTCTATACCACAGTTTCTTAGCCTACATACTGTTTACACTTTGGACCAGATAACTCTTGAGTGTGTGGGGGATAGAGGATCATTGTAGAATGTGTAGCACCTCAAGCCACCAGGTGCCAAGGGCACTCCACCCAGTTGTTACAACCAAACAGATCTTGAGATAATGTTAAATACCTCCTGAGGTGGGTGGGGGGTAAAGTCAGAGTCAAGACTATCTAGTGCAATCTGACTCTTTCCCCTGATGGTGAAGCCTCCGGTATGTCCCAGGGCCTAGCAGGGCAAGATCCAGAGGGACTTGTCCTCCAATTCCAGCACAGAGCACTTCCAAGAGAGGTGGAAAGAGCCACACTCCTTCCATTCACAAGCCTGGCTGGAGGCTGACTGGGCAGGCCAGTGCTCTGCAAAGTGCAGATGAGAGAACCAACGGAGCTCTTCTTCTTTCCTGCCTCTGTAACAATATGGGGCCAGATTGACCTTTCTCTTTCAGGGGGCTTGTATTCTCTAGCAAGCTCACTTGGGGAGTATGGATGTCAACGCCAGGAGGAAAACCCTCCCCACCAGGCCTGGGGCTTGGCCCCTCAGTCCCTGCAGCACCTCACTGCCATCACTGGTCCAGCCCGGCTCCTCAGGCAATTACTAATGAAGGTGATGCTGGTGCCATGGAGCACTCCTGTAATCCCAGTGGCTCAGGAGGCTGAGGCAGGAGGATGGCAAGTTCAAAGCCAGCCTCAGCAAAAATGAGGTGCTAAGCAACTCAGTGAGACCCTATCTCTAAATAAGGGTCTGAAGGTGCTAAGCATCCAACACTTGCCACAATTAAATTGTTCAAAATAGCATGCGGGCATTCTCAATGCCATAAATTAATTTCCATCAGTGTCCACAGGCTGTGTGGCACTAAACTCACTACAAAAAGCTCTGGCGCTGGTGGCTCTGCCTGAGCTGTCACAGGACCAGTTTCTTGCTCTAGAAAGGCTCAGAGTCTTGCTAGATGGCACACCAAGAAAACAACAAAAACCAATCAGTCGGGCACGGCAGAACCACACGGGGACTGTCATCACCGACGCCAGGAGTGGAAAAGGGAACTCTGGCCTCTGCCTCTCACTCACTAGGTCACCTACAAGCCTGACAGTTAAGAACACCACATCTCAGCAGAAACCTAAGACTTGACATTCAAATGCAGCCAAGTACCACCAACCCCCGTCAAATACGAAGAAAATTCACATTTTACTGTTGCTATTAATAATGATGTATCTGATTAGTAAGGTGCTTTTTACTCTCAATAACCTTTTCAATTTCCCACCCAGGTTATTCATCTAAACAGAGTAGAGAAAACCTGGGTTAATCATCATTTCATAATTTGAGGCAATTACTAATGAAGGTGATGCAGGTACCATGGTCACGCCTGTAATCCCAGTGGCTCAGGAGGCTGAGGCAGGAGGATCGAAAGTTCAAAGCCAGCCTCAGCAAAAGTGAGGTGCTAAGCAACTCAGTGAGACCCTGTCTCTGAAGAAAATACAGGGCTGTGGATGTGGCTCAATTGGTGGAGTACTTGCCTTGCCTGCATAAGGCCCTAGGTTCAATCCCCAGCACCACCAAAAACAAAAAAAAAAAGAAAAGAAAAGAAAAGAAAATACAAAATAGGGCTGGGGATGTGGCTTAGTGGTCAAGTGCCCCTGAGTTCAATCCCCAGTACACTCCCCTAGGAAAAAAAAAAAGAAAAGAAAGAAGAAAGAAGGTAGTTACCTCTTCAGGATTATAAGTGAGTCTTTGGTCTGGATGTCTCACATTTGGTTACTCCAGTGAGGACCTACTGTTTGTAGTACATGTTCACACACAGTAAATGAACACACCCTTGTGATTTCCAGCGAGAAATCATTATCAGACATGAACACACAACACAGCAAGGTCAAGAGCAAACCCTAGTTTTAGATGAATTCCTTTACAGTCCCAGATCTTTCAGCACTGTATTTAAGAAGCTTTTATTCAGTGTGTAGGAAATAATTTCTACAGACACATTATTTTCACCAAAATATAAAATGGATTTCAAGTCACTTTCCTGGTGGGAAAAATTAATCCATATGTCTTTGCTTCATTGACAATTTAATCACTGGCGAGTGTTTTATAAACCATCATTTGGAGATGATGAGCCTGTTCAGTCTTAAAGAGCTTGGGGAAAACTTAAGGCTTTCCTTTTTTAATATGGTAATTTCTGTTTGGAAGTAATGTAACCACCATTTATTAAGGTTTAGAAAAAAAGAGAAAAACACACATAATCCCATAATCCTAACAAAACATTTGGGGTTATCCCCTTCCAGTAGTGGATGGGCATTTTTAATAAGAAATGCTTAGTAGAAGCTGAAGAAAGTTAATCTAATCAGAATTTCAGGAAAAGGACTAAGTGCTTAAGTCGCCACAGAAAATCAAAGCATGAAATAGCCCAATTTGGAAGGAACATTTTGAAATTTAGGAAAACCCCACTGGCATCCCATCTTTTCTGCCCATAGCATAGTAAAGAAAGTCTCCCCCACCTCTGTTACGTACTCTAGCTCCCTCTTCTCTCTTCTTTGGCCTGACTTTTTCTTCCTTTTCCTCCAACCTGTCCCATTTTGACTGTATACAATCACAAGACCCACAGTAGGTGTTTGAGCACACCCAGGGGTCCCTCTACCCTGCCTTCTGCTGCCACCACCATTGCTAATATTGAGAAAGTGCAAGTTCCCGGGCCCTGCCAGGGTTTAGCTTTCCCCCAAGGCAGGATGCAGAATAAGCCTTGCAGAAGTCTCTTCTACACAGTACAAAAATTAAGTCACCAGTTGGCCACTGAATTCACTATAAACAACTATTATAATAACTGAATCATCTGGAATGAAAGCCCAAAAGATAAGGATGAGCTAGGGATAATCCATCAAAACAATCCAAACCTGTCCTTCCGCACAAAACCAACACTGATGTCCCCCAAGTCCCTTTTCAATCCTGTATGCCAACATGAACTGGCTGAGTAATGCCCCCATGTCCATCCAGGTCTCCACCCTCCATCTTAGCAAAAAACAACCTCAGACATGAATTTCCTTTCTTCTTCATTCTAGGATCTTCTGTGCACCATGCTTCATTCCACAAAACAAGAAGATAATAATATATGGCAGAAGAAATTAGAACAGTCAGACCTTTCTAGAATGTGTTTTAGATCCAAGAATGTCTTGTTACACATGCTACCATTATTCCAGCCACTGCTACAAACGAAGTCTGAATCCCCAGATATGTTGGGGGTGATTGTGTCAGGCTGATTGCCTGTCTAGACTTAATCTACTTCTCTCCCTCTCCTCTCCTCTCCTTTCCTCTCCTCACCTGTCTCCCTCTTTCCAAAACCCCTCCAAACATATTTTTTTTTAAAATAGAGTGGAAATGCCAATGTGTAAATAAGTACAACATATGCCTAAAAATACTCAGGGATTTAAATTACAGAAAGGAGTATGTAATCTGATATTCCAATAAGTGAAATACCACAATTCAGCTCTCTGAAAAGAACAAACATCACATTGTATTGAGGTTTTCATGACCTTAATTCTTCAAAAAATGTTATCAGATATATCTCCCTTGACTCTGTCATCTCTGAGTATATTCCCCAAGCCCTTCTATCTGTACACTCTTCCTCCAAAAATATCGCAGACCCTATATTCTTGGAGTGCCCATAAATTGCCTCTTCTGGTTCCTGACTAATCACTCAATCACAATATTCTCACTTGCGGCAGGTGTTGGGTGCGGGGAGACAGAGGGAGGGAACCACAGAGAGTTTTACACTTTTCTACAGTTTTATATCATTTCTATTAATCTTTTAATCTTGTGGCTACGAGGCAGTGTGCACAGACCAAGAATCTCTAAGAGGTCCAGTCTCATGCTCCATTTTCAGATGAGAAAACATTCTACAGAGCAAGTGCCCTGTCCACGGTCACATCTACACGTCCCTCCTAACTTTCATTCTCCCCAGCCCCAATGTACCCTCACCTTGCTTAATTAATCAGCCATAAAAAAAAAACCATGAAAGAAATCTGATCACTCACAGAGACATGGATGAACCTGAAGGACATTACATTAAAGTGAAACAAGCCGGATACAGAAAGGTTAGTGCCACGTGATCTCCCTCATGTGAAATCTCACTCACAGCTGATCTTGTGGAAGTAGAGAGTAGAAGGTGGGGAAGGGTGGGGAGAGGGCATGGAAGAGGGTAGTCAACAAGCACAAAGTCACAGGTAGGAAGAACAAGATACTGTGGTTTTTTGCATAGGAGGATGAGTTACAATAATGTATAGAATATTTCAAAATAGCTAGAAGAAAGGATTTTAGATGTTCTTATCACAAAGGAATTATAAATATTTAAGGCAATAGGTATGCTAATTACCCTGATTCAGTCATTACACAATATATATGTGAATTGAAACATCACCTTGTATCCCAGAAATATATACCATTATTATGTGTCAATCATAAATAAGAAACTGGAAAAATGAATTCAAACCCCACAGCTGCAGAGCTGAGATGCTTAGATTGTATTTGCAGGACTGTCAGTCCTAAGGAGAACTGGACAGGAGGTCCCCTGGTTCATTAA
Organism: Urocitellus parryii; assembly: GCF_045843805.1. Taxonomy (NCBI): domain Eukaryota; kingdom Metazoa; phylum Chordata; class Mammalia; order Rodentia; family Sciuridae; genus Urocitellus; species Urocitellus parryii. Next base: position 1,850,064 of record NW_027554142.1, read on the forward strand.
CCCAGAAGTCTCAGCTGAAAAAAGGAGAAAATAAATAGCAACCAGAGCAGATTTTCAAAACCTTTCCCTGTGCACAGGATTTGCAGTAAGTAGGCAGCTGGGCTCATCCACTTGGAGAGTCCCACAGCAGGTGCGCTGGGTGCTTTTTCTCAGGAATCTGAATCAGCAGACTTTTGGGGAAATATACATTAAATGGAATCAATGTACCCCGTCACTCTGACAGTTCAGAGATCAGGGAAACCCAGGTCCTGGAAGCAGGGACTAGCACTCCACAGGCTGGTCCTCCACTTTAAAGGCTGAGTTATTGATCCTTAATTTTAAAAAAAAGACAACTCTGCAGTCCAGAGCTGTGACAGCAGAGCTGCAGAAGGGCCGAGCTGCCTTTCTTTCTGCTGTGTTTGCATTAAGCATGGCGAGGAGTTTTTCCCAAAGGCCTGGTTGATAGGAACAAGGATGAGGAGACGCTCTGGTTAGGAAGTGATGTTAAAAACTATGAGCTGAGGAACTCAAAAGAATCAATGGCTGGCAGAAAACTCTTCCCAGTGAAGAACCTGGAAGAGAAGCAGCTGAGGGCCCGGCTCTGTGCATTTCAGCGTGAGAATATTCCCAGGTGATCACAGTTCCCATTTCCGGCCCCAGTCCCATTCTTTTTCCAGTTCATGCCTGCACTGGAGCATCTATGGCAGGTCACTCTGGAAGGTCATGTGTCCTGCATTGGTACATCTATGGCAGGTCACTTCCTCACCCACAAAACACTCCCCCAGGTACAAATAAGGGACCTTAAACCCTGGGAAGATAAGGGGTTCCAGAGTCCTCTGAACTTCCAGGCCTCCTTAGTGTAGTCACTCTCTTCCCAGTCCTCTCAGGTCAGGCAACAGGAAACTGCCCCTACCGAAGGGACCACTACCAAACCAAAGCTTCCTTCTCTATGGGAACCCCAGATGCAGGGGAAAATTTCATCAGAAGCCACAGTAATAGTGGCTCCCACCCACTGAGGACTGACAATGGACCTAAAGTGTGTTAAGTGCTGTGTATCTTTTTGCTCATTCCATCCACACAAGGGCCCCCCAAGAAGTGGGAATTAGCCCTCGTTGGGGGAATGAGGGGAAAGATGTTCATAACAATTAAATAATGGATCCAAGCTCAAATGCAAAATAAAACTTGAAGGAAAATAAGTGTTGGCAAGGATACACAGAAGATTGAACTATGTCACCAACAATGCAGCTACTTTGGAAATCAGTTTAGCATTTCCTCAAAAAATCAAACATGAAGTTATCATATAATTCAGCAATTCCACTTCTATGTACATACAGAAACAGAAAAAGTTCATTCACACAAAAATATATACACAAATGCTCATAGCATGGTCATTGATAATACCAAAATGTGGGACCAACCTGAAAGCCCAATCTTCCATTGAGGAATGGATAAGCAAAATTATATATATATAATCCCTACAATGGAATATTATTCAAATTTGAAAAGGAATGAAGAAGTATTGATACACACACCAAGTTACCAAATACAAACTCTGGAGAAGTCATGCTAAGTCAAAGATGTCACACACAAAAGGCCACATATCAGATGATGCTATTTATATGGAAACTCCAGAATAGGCAAAGACATAGAAACAGAAAGTAGGTTAGTGTTTGCTTAGGCCTGAGGGAAGGGGGAATAGGAAGTGCCTGCTAGTAGACACAGGATTTGTTTGGCGGGTAATCAAAATGTTTGGGAATTAAACAGTAGGGATAGTTGTACAACCTTGTTAATTTACTGAATACCACCAGCTGGATGCCTTAAAGAGTGAACTTTATATTATGTGAATTTCATTTTTGTTATGATTTGGATGTGAGATGTCCTCCCAAAACTCAAATGTGAGATATTGCAAGAAAGTTCAGAGGGGAAATGATTAGGCTGTGAAAGCCTTAACCTAATCAGTGAATTAATACCCTGATAGAAATTAGCTGAGTGGTAGGGTGTGGCAGGAGGAGGTAAAAATTGGGGGCGTGGCTTTGGGGTATACATTTGTATCTGGTGAGTAGAGACCTCTTTGCTTCCTGATCAACATGTGAGCCACTTCCCTTTGCCACACTCCTTCTCCATGTTGTTCTGCCTCACCTTGAGCTCCGAGCAACAGAGCCAGCTGTCTGTGGATTGAGACCTCTGAAACCGTCAGCCCTTAAGTAAACTTTTCCTCCTCTGCAGTTGTGCTGGTCAGGTCCTTAGTCACAGCAGCAAAAAAAAAAGCTGGCTAAAATAATTTTGGTAGACAACATTTAAATGAAAAAGAGTAAGGTGGTACCAAAAAAAGTGTGGGCAGGAGTTATGTCCAGGTCCCTCTCAATCTAAAAACATAAAAAAGCAATGTAAAACAACACTCTAATAGGCTGTGAAATCACTTTCTGAGTCAATAACTATTCAATGAGTGTCTACTGTGTGCCAAACTAAGAGCTCGGGTGACAGACATGATCTAAACAGACGTGATCCCGAAGCTCTCAGCACTTAGGGTCTGGTGATGAGTGCAAAGAGAACTGTTTGAAAGTGCAAAGAGAATAGACCCTTAGAGTGCTATAAGAATGCAAACAGGGGCATCAACCCTCGTGGGGAAGGGGATCAAGAAAGGTTTGGGTAGAAGGTGATGATCTCTGTGTCTCCTCAGGATGAATCCTAGGTAACTGGGCCAAGATGCCAGAGGAGTAGAGTTAGACTGATCCCTGGTACGTAGCAGGAGCTCAGCGGAATGTCTCAACCAGGTGAAAGCCCAGCCGGGCACACACTATCTGGTAAGAGCAGAACACAGAAGAACGTCCAAGTAGAGTTTCTGTGACTGAATCCAAAGATGTCGGGTCCTAGGTAAGTAGACAAGTTGAGGCTCCTGGGGTAAGGGGCATTGGTAAGCCTGTCAAAAGGAGTTTGGACTTCACCATAAGGCTATGGGGAATCACCAAAGGGTCTTGGCTGCTTGTTTCTGTTAGGGGTTTCTGAAAGACCAGATATAATCAAAGAAGATCAAATAAAGTCTCTTTGGAACATTCAGGTGGGCTCAGGAACAATCCAGAGCTGGCTGAAAAAAGGAAGTGACAAATACTTATGGCTTCTAAGATGAGCAGCCTATCCTTTCCCTAGGCGGGGAGCAAGGGTGTATAATCCAGAATACCAGGCTACAGACAACCCAGGGCATTTCCCAGGACCTAGGGAAACTAGCACTGCTTTACCCACTCTAATCTGACCGATCATGGAAGCCCAGCCTTGCAATGTGTCTCTTCTGGTGTCTGACTCAGGACAGCATATGTCCTTCCAACAGGCTGGCTCAGTGATGGGCAGCTGTGCCCACTGACGGACATGGTCACAGAGTGTCAACTGGTAGGATCTGTGGACCCATCAAGAAGAGAGATCCTAGCCAGGCGCAGTGGTGCATGCCTGTAACCCCAGTGACTCAGGAGGCTGAGGCAGGAGGATCGAAAGTTCAAAGCCAGCCTTAGCAAAGCGAGGCGCTAAGCAACTCAGTGAGACCCTGTCTCTAAACAAATACAGAATAGGGCTGGGGATGTGGCTTACTGGTACCCCTGAGTACCCCTGAGTTCAATCCTTGGTCCCCCCACTAAAAAAAAAGAAGAGAGATCTGGGGGCACAGAGCTCTGGGCAGGAGGAAGGAACCTGGTGTCTCCTGTGCAGCTACTGAGGGCCAGGCATGCTGCTTCCATCTTCTCAGCCACTTTCTGGAAAGCTATTTATTGTTCTCTGGAAAGCTATTTATTATTTTCATTTCACAAATGAAAAGGCTGAGACTTGACAATAAGTCATTGTGTCAGAGTCAGGGACCAGGCTCAGATGGAAACTGTCAGCCCGCTGACTTTGACTCTTGGGGCTCTCATGGCTTGCCTTTCTTTTTCTGTTTTCAGATTTGGGGTCCGAAGAGTAGAATACATATAACACATGTCTCCATTCAATGCATTCTACTGTCAAAAGTCACTGCAAGACAATTCTATTGTACTGTTATGTGTGTGTGTGTGTGTGTGTTCTCATCTTCATCCTTGATCTGACTTCCATTTCTCTATTTTTACCTCCCCGATAGAACCCATTCTAATGTGATGGATATATTTGCTTGGATAACTAGAGGTCCTGACTGGTGTGGAGGGCTGGGGTTACTTACTTTACATTAATAAGCAGCACATATAGAGCTTGTGTTTAAGGCAAGGGGGTGCTGTTAAGAACCACGTGCACTACTGCAGGACAAGTGGGATACCCGGATTCCTGCTTGGGGGAATAAGCTAGGTGACACTGCTCATTGCTCCACAACTACTGGGAGTCAAATTGGCAGGACAGTAGGTTTTGTTCAAAGCCAGCTTTGAAGGAAGATAGAGGAAATTTTTTGTTTCTAAATTTCCATCTTCCTGGCTTTGAGGTGAGGAAAGCTTTAAAAAGAGAAGAGAAGGAAAAATGGGACAAAAGGCAGAAAATACACACATGCAGATTTCTTTAGCCTGAGCTAGACAGGCCAGCAGGAGGTGATCTCCACTCAGCTCCCTTGGCATCTGTCAGGGCAGGGTGGGAAGAGGGCGTCATGGTTAAAGCCTCTATCTCAGCAGGAGGAAGTTGTCCTGGATTTCAGAGGGGCCCTTAATTTCAGTCTGTTTCACATGCACCAAGTGCCACTTGTTTGTTCCCACAGCAGTGACATCTAGGCAGCAAACTATCACAAACAACACTGCGATGGACATCTTCATCCACATCTCCAGACGGACCTATGCAAGAACTCTTCTGGGGTGGGAACACAGGTGTGAGACCGCTGGTTGTGGTGAGTCTACTGTACTTAAATTATTACTCAAGCAGCCTGCACCCATTAAGCATGCGTGTTCCTACTTCCCTTCATCCTTACAAACACTAAATACTCTCTAAAAAGATAGGTCTAAAGCAACCTGTCATTTAAATTTTCTTTTCACTTTCCACATTTTTATTAGTGCTTTATAGTTGTTCATATTGATGGGATTTGTTGTTATATATTCACACATGCACACAATGTGGCAACATAGTTTGAACATTATCACTCCCCAGCACATCCCCCTCCCTCCCCTTCCCTTACCCCTTGGTCCCTTTCCTCAACTGACCTCCGTTTGATTTTCATGAGATCCCCACCCTTTCACACACACCTTTCTTTTCCTTTTTCCTCCCTAAGCTTCCACATAGGAGACAAGACATATGGCCCTTGACCTTCTGACTTTGGCTTATTTTGCTTAATGTAATGGTCTCAAGGCCCATCTATTTTCCTGCAATTGCCATCATTTTATTTTTCTTTATGGCTGAATAAAACTTCATTGTGTATGTTGATGGGCACCCAGGCTGGCCCCATAATTTGGCTATTGTGAATGGTGCTGCTAACATCATGGCTATGCACATATCACTGTAGTATAATGAGCTGAATTTTTTAGGATAAATACCCAGAAGTGGGCCATACACAGTTCCATGCCTAGTCTTTTGAGGAACCTCCATACTGATTTCCATAGTGGTTGGGCTGATTTACAATCCCACCCACAGTGGAGAAGTGTTCCTTTTTTCTCCATACCCCTTTGGAATTCTCTCATTTTTAAAATCTGCATTTCTTTGATTACAATTAGTAGATTTTGACAAACATTTGCTAGCCGTTAACCTGTTTTCCACTTGCTATTTCTTCCTCTTGACTTTGTGTGTGTGTGTGTGTGTGTGTGTGTGTGGTGCTGGATGGAACATGCTAGGCCAGTGCTTCACCACTGAGCTACATCCCCAGTTCCCTCTTGAGTTCTTAACTTTTTTTCTGGATCAATCCCCTCCTTGATTTTTGCTGTTCAAAATATCGTCTCCCTATCTTTCAGTGGCCTGTTAACTAGTCCGTGGAGTACGCTGATCTTGTTCTTTCCCTGTAAGCCATAAAACAATTTAGTTCAGAAGCCAGTTATCACAAGTCTTGATCCTTTGGATTTTGAGAATAAAGTGAGAAGTTAGGCAAATGTTGGCCTGTGGGTCTTCTGTTGCCTTCAGCAGGTCAGTGTCAATAGCCTGGCTGTCTTTATGTTCCCACAACCCCTTTCAGTAGAGAACCAGGACATGAAGAGCAAGTGTGGACACAGGCTGCAGTGCTGAGCTCTGGATTCAGTCTCTGCAATCCAGGATGTTCCCCGCCCTGCTCAGCATACACCCAGCAGGGCAGCAGGCCGGCTGGACAAATGACCAGGTGATGTGGTACTTGAATGGAAGGCTTTCCTGAAAAGTTACCATCAAAAACTGGGTCAGGTGGACAAGTGCTGAGGGAATATTGGCAATGACCACCTGTGAGTAACGAATGTCATGACCTAAGATTGCTCCACACAGAGGGGACCTTGAGACAGAATGTTTAGACACAATCCTGTTGCTCAAAACATTTGCATACCCTTAGTGTCAAACATTCCTTACAATGTCCTGGGAACATCCTACTTATTCTCACCATCCTACTTATTCTCACCTTTCTTCCTCCCAGGAGTCTGCTCATCCTGCCATTGGCCTCATCATCAACACCTGACCTGATGGATACTCAAATCAACTGTCCTTTCCTGTCCACTCACACAGTCCATGTTCTATGACTGGCCCTCACATTCATTGTCTGGGGATGAGCAATTCCATGAAACTAATTCAGAGGAACCATGACAACCTGGAGAGAGGTGGCATCATTGAGAGACTGTTAAGTATTAATATTAATGAGGTCTATAAAGACCTCATACCAATGTGGCCCTCTTGAATGGGTGCTCATGACTTTATGCCCCAGGAATTTTTATCACCTGGCTTAATTTCACCATGAGGCCTCTTTTAGGGGGCTGGGAACACAAAACTTGTCACATTCCTTTATTTGCTTAAGAAAAACAGCACAGTCCTGCTGTCATCTCAAAGTTCAAGTATCAGCAGCCACCTTTTCATAACTTAATAATCAATGATAGTTGTGTGTGGGGATGTGTGTGGGGAGTGGTTCTGAGTAGTTTAAGATCTTCACATTTTGAGGTTTTGGGGTTTTTTTTCAAAAACACATTCTGGTATCTCTGTATTTGACCCAGGGCAGCAAGAAAAAAAAAAAAAAAACATGGTTTGTTCAATTCAGTAGTATTCACTGAAAATTTTCCATGAGCCTGGCACTGTTGGGTGTGTTTTAGTCAGCTATTTTGCTGCTGTGACTAAAAGGACCCAACTAGAACAATTATAGAGAAGGAAAAGTTTATTTGAGGGCTCATGGTTTCAGAGATCTCTGTCCATAGAAGGCTGGCTCCATTCCTCGTGGCTCAGGGTGAGGCAGAACATCATGGCAGAAGAGTGTGGCAGAGGGAAGCAGCTCACATGGTGATCAGGAAGCAGAGAGGAGACTCCATTCACCAGATACAAATATATACCCCAAAGCCACACCCCGATTCCCACCTCCTCCAGCCACACCTTATCACTTCAGTTACTGCTCCATGAATCCCTATTAGGGGATTAAATCACTGATTGGGTTAAGACTCTGATAACCCAGTCATTTCTCCTTTGAACCTTCCTGTACTGTCTTACACGTAAGTCTTGGGGGGACACCACATCTAAACCATAACAGGGTGCTGGGAATTTAAAGTAACAAAGACAAGATCATGGTGTTTGATGAACTTACAATCCAGTGGTGGAGAGAAGCATGTAAATAAGTCACCAAACAGGGAAGGGACTGATGCTATCTAGGGGGAATGAACAATTATATCTTCTGCAAAGAGTGATGATTAGGGAAGGGTTCCCAGGGAAAGAGATGTTTCAAGCTGGCATAAAAGCACACTGGAGTCCTGCAGGTAGAGAAGAGAAGGAAGTTGCTCTAGGCAATGGCAGCCACACAGACAAAGACAAAGAGGTGTGAGAATGTAAAGTATGTTCTTTGAGGACACAGATGAGCTGAGGCCACCTCCCACTGCTGCACCAGCTGTGCACTGCCCAACTGCAGGGGAGGACAGTAAGGCAGGACGGGGATATGAATGATGCAGCCAGGAGTCAGACAACATGGTGGCCTGAGAGAAGGGTGGGATAGAAGTGGAGAGACAAATCATCAGAAATTCCTCATTCATTTCATTTGTTGCTATAGTCATCAATGTGCAATTGCTCAGCAAATATTGACTGAACAACCATTGGGAATTTGGGGGTTTACCTTACTTCTGCCATTTTTGCCTTCTTCACACACAAAGACCTATTGAGGACCCTCTAGCAAAAAGGTCAGCACTCTTCAAACCTGAGAGACACCACTCACCTACATTTCATTGCCATGTGGATTAGTCAGTGGAACGGAGCCAGCCCCCTGGCTCATCTTCATGCATGGCCAGTTCAACACTCTTATCCTATAAATTAGGAACTGAGGGTCCAAATAAGACTCCCTCAAAATTAACAGCTGGTAAGTTCTAGAGCCTGAACTAGGAGCTAAGTCTCTCAACTTAGATCTCAGTACTCTTTGCACTAAAAGGATAAAGAGTAGTAACTGAGGACTCTGTATTTATTCTTCCAAGAAGGGAGGGTTGTGCCTATACCAGCCAGCTAAGTAACCCCAGTTGCTATTGATAGGTAACTTTGAAATCCTGGTGTCAAGAAAAATTCAGGTCTGACCCTCATCACAACCCAATGTGGGCTGGGGAGCACAGAGGTCTAGCAGTTACACAGGGGAGCAGTGGGATTTTTCTTGTGATAGGAAGGATGGAGAACAGACACCCACTCTTAGGTGCTTCACCTGGAAGGACTCACATCATTGCTGCTCCCGTCCCAGTGGCGACAACAACCATAGAGTGCACTTAGAAGCAAGGGTGCTGAGAAAAGCAGTTTAGCTTCATACTAGGAAGTTGAGATGGGCTCAGTGAGCATCCAACCAACCCATGCCACAGTTAACGTAGGGCAAGTCCACGTCGTGGCTGTTATCCCAATGAGAGCAGCCTAACAGCAGTCAACTGAATGCCTACTTGGTGTCTACCCCAGAGCCATCGCTTCCTTCCCCTGGGCCTTCCCCATTGCCCATTGCACAGGTAGGAACTGAGACCCAGAGACCTGTCCAGGGTCTTAGCCAACCATGCAGCTCCAGAACCTAGGAGGTCTAGACTCCAAGAAGCACTGTGGATAGCAGAAGGTGTTGACAGCAGCACACCTCAGCACTAGTTGTTCGCAGTGGCAAAAGATGGCAGACAGGCCTCTGGGGAGGAGAAGGGACAGGAGAGGGGGAGAGTCCCAGCTGTCTTTTCTCTGTTGCTCCCCTGCCTGCCAGTCATGCTTTCCTCTGACTCCGTCATGGAATTGTTTATTTTTATTGGCACAAGCACCACCACTCAGAATATTTGTCTGCAAGGAGAGAGCAGCAGGGGCGGATTCTGGAGCCCGGGGGTGAGTGGGCCTGTGTGTGCGCTGCCTTAGGTACGCATCTGCTCTTTGGTTTAAACTTAGCTTTCTCCAAAGTGGAGAACACAAACCAGTGCTTCTTTCCACCTCCAAGCACTGTGGATCTCCAGCTGGAGAGGCACGATTGGGAAAGAGATTCAAACATTCAGCTTCTCCCCCAGGTCCAAGCTCCTAAGGCCCCTGAAACAACCTGATGCCTTCAAGCCCTTCCCTGGTGTCAGGTTGGGCTCTCCTGGGGTTGCTCTGTCCCCACAGCAAATCTCCCAAAGCTCTTTCATGTCACCACCATATCCTCCAAACATTCCTATAGTATGTCTGCCTCTTCATCAATCTACCTTTAGTGTTTCTTTTCTTTTTTCTTTTTTTTTTTTTGCGAGGGGGAGGGAACCGCTGAGCCACATCCCCAGCCCTATTTTGAATTTTATTTAGAAACGGTCTCTGAGTTGCTTAGCGCTTTGCTTTTGCTGAGGCTGGCTTTAAACTGGTGATCCTCCTGCCTCAGCCTCCCAAGCCACTGGGATTAATGGGCATGTGCCACCATGCTCAGCTACATTTAGTGTTTCTGTAGGTGACATGAACTCCTAGCTATGGAGGATTTGATTCAAATCAGAAAACTATAGCTATACAGCTGGGATTGACTCAATCAATCAACCCACTGTTTATAAAGTTAATGCCTCTTTAGAAATCACATTAGTTCCTGGGATTCCCCAACCCCTAAACTTTAAGCATTTTTAAACTAGTATCCTTGATTTAGGTTGTTGAACTACAGTTCAATGGAGATAGGCAGGCAGGCAGAGAGGAAGGCAGATAGATTGACGGATGATTTTTTTGAGAAAAAAGAGTAAATTTTATAGCTCCTTGGTGAGAGCTAAATAGCACAGTGGGGGGAGCATTGTGCTAGCTGCTTTCATTTACCTTATTATCTCATTTAATCTTCATAGTATGATGTTGTCACTTACTATAAGAAAGGCATCTCATTAGACACTGCAAGGGTCAAAGTGATTTAAAAATGTTTCTGTCCCTCCTGGAGCTCAGACTGGTGGCCATCATGGTTTATCACCATTACAGTCACTAACATTAGTAGCAACATGGCGGGATGGTCCTCGTGATTGGCTGAGCTCACGTTTATGCCAGTACACAAAGTACTTGGCAGACATCATCTCATTTATTTCTCTACCACATCTAAGGGACAGGCATTATTACTGTTAAACCCATTTTCTGGTCAAATAACTCAAGTCTCAGAGAGATTAAGTCACCTGCTGAGGCATCACACTTGTAAGGAATGAGCTCAGGAGTAATAATAACTGGGACAAAGAATGCAAACAGAGGCCAGAACCCTGGAAAGGGCTACACCAGAGTCACGAATGAAGTTCCCAGGAAGGCAAAGTGTCATTCTTATGGAAGAGCCTGGGAGAGTTATCTGGATGAGTCTGAAGATGAGCTGGTCCCTAAAACTATAGCAAGGCCCCCACAGGTAGATGCAGGAGGGAGGAACTCTGGAGAATGTGACTTTGTGAAGGTGAAGACTCTGCTTGAGATGGAACCTTAAGCAGCCCACCTGGGCTGTGGGAGGAACCCATTCATGTTTCCCCTCACTGATCTTGTCAGCTCTTTTAGGTAGGGTTTCCCCAAAGATATTCATGTTATTATAAAGAGCAGAGTTATTTCTTCCCATTTTGCCAATGGGAATTATTAAGCCCTGCTCAGAATTGGTAAGGTCTAGAGAAAACTCCCAGGCATGGAGCCCAGAGCCCACAGGAGAACTTAGCCACATGTCCTCAGAGGGATTTGCCTGCAACAAACTGGAGAACCCTGGAGCATCCTGTGTCTGCTCACTCCCTGGAGGGAGGGGAAAAGGGGGCATGTCCAGGAAAAGATTCCAGAGCTTTCTCCTGCCAGCTTACTTTCCGTCCACCCTCCATTTCTCCTTGAGCTGTTGGCTCCTCCATATGACACAGAATCTTCATATTGTAATCTCAAATGCACTTGAACCACTGTTCTAGATTCCAAAGTGTCTTCTCTGAAAGCAGGTATAGGACCAGATGTGGAGATGCAAGGTCCTGGCATCCTGTCCCTCACCTTTTCTACAAATCGACTTTGATTCTCTGACAGCTCTGTGCCTGGTTGTGTGCCTAGGACCAGCCTCCTGCCATCCTACAGCAAAGCGGCTCAGGGCTCCTCTCTGAATATGACCAGAAATGAGCCATAAAACAGCCAGTGAACTCACTGTCATTAAGCAGATGAAGTGTTTTTGAAGTAGTGAGGCACTGAGGATGAAGCAAGCATAATTTAGCAGAAATTATTTGTAGGAGAGATGGAGGGTGGGCCACAGGGAGGCCTACCTGGCCGGTGGGACTATGAGGCTGTTGGTACAAGCTGACACGGCGGTAGAGATATCTTCTCCAGTGACCATTTATGACCAGGACAGACAGACTTGTCAGGTTACAGGAGGTGAGGGTGGTAAATCCAGAAGGCATATTCTTCATGGTCCAGTGTCTTGGGGACACTATTCTGGGCTTCTAGGGACATACCCTCAGGTCTCACTGGGCACCCAGTCACTGGGGATCTTGTTCAAATGCAGACTGTGGTTCAGATACTCTGTGAGGCCTAAGGTTGCAGGATTGTGTCTAACCAACCCTCAGGAATGGTGGTGGCTGCTTCTGGGCTGAAGGCTATACATGGGGGATGAGGTGACAGGGAGGCCTCCTCAGGGTTCCCTTGGAAGCAGGAAGGTTTACTTCTCAGGTGTGACTTTTCAAATTTGTATTTCATACAAATATCTTGAGGTGTCTCTCTGGGAGTAGAAGAGGTGAGGACCAGGCCTGGAAGTGTAGATTCTGCCTGTGTGAGGGGATTCCAGGGTTGCCTAAGGGCTTGGTTCAACAGATGAGCCCTGGTGACCAGCCATTCCCCAGCAGGAACCCTCTGACTGTTGGTCAGTCACGGCTGTCCATAAGGAGTCAGGTTGGCCTCAACTCCAGAGGACCCAAGGCATGACCTCATGGAGTGGGGCCAGGGGCAAATAGTTCTTGTTTTACTTCCTGGGGACATGAATTTCCTGCTTCACTTACAAAGGTCAGTGGGGTCTGGGAAGAGCTGGTATTCGGAACTCATGAGAAATTAGATTACAGAGCTTGTCAATAACTCTCCTTTGGAGACATCCAAGAGGTGTGTTCCTGATAGCCCCCAAGACATCTGTTCTCATAGATATCATTCATCTGCAGCCAGCAGACAAGTGAGCCAAGGAAGTACATGTGTCAAGTGCTTGGCGGCAGGGTGAAGATCACTCCTGGGGCCATCTTGTTTATTTCTAACACTCATCACAAAGCTAGCCCCCTTCAGCTGAGGAAAAGAGTAAATTTCACCCCAGCTGGGCCTGTTTGTCAACCAGTGCCAAATCATGAGGGCCCAAACAACAAAACACCCAGAAAATGGAAAAGGTCCACTCCATTGATTTCCAACCCATTTCTCAGGGTGGGGGGCTGGAAAGTTATTCTGGGAAGATGGCACTCAGGCTGAAGGGCTGGGAATCGGTCACTGACCTGGCTCCTTGAAATCCCCTTACAGTCGGTATGCTTCTCTGGGCCAAACCATGTGCCCTGCAATAGTGATCTAGCAACCTCCATGGACCCTTGACAGCCTCTGCTTATGGACTCCCATGCTCTGTGGTGTTCCCCCATGCCCTGGACTGGTGGTTCTCAACCTGGTGGATTTCTCAAGGTCTACAGACATCTTTGGCTGTCACAGCTGGGGCAGGCGTGGTTGGCATCTAGTGGGCTTTGGCCAGAGATCCTGACCAATATCCTACACTGCACAGGACAGCCCCTAAAAGAAAGGAAGATCCAGCAAATGCTGGAGAAAGCCTGCTCTAGGCAAATACTCAGGGGTCTGGAGCTGTCCTGGGAGAGCCAGAGAGGCAGGAAGCCAGGATGAGACTTATTGAAGTCCTTGCCTTAGGGCGAGACACGCCGGCTTCATTCTTCCCCTTAAATCCAGGATGCTCCACACCAGGCTCTCTCAGCCACCTGTCTCTGTTATTTGCCTTTCAAGTTATCATCAGGTGCTCTTTCTGGTACTGCGGCGCGAGGAACCATGAGCAGCAAAGTCTCTCGCGACACCCTGTACGAGGCGGTGCGGGAAGTCCTGCACGGGAACCAGCGCAAGCGCCGCAAGTTTCTGGAAACGGTGGAGCTGCAGATCAGCTTGAAGAACTATGATCCCCAGAAGGACAAGCGCTTCTCGGGCACCGTCAGGCTTAAGTCCACTCCCCGCCCTAAGTTCTCTGTGTGCGTCCTGGGGGACCAGCAACACTGTGACGAGGCCAAGGCTGTGGATATCCCCCACATGGACATCGAGGCATTGAAGAAGCTCAACAAGAATAAGAAGTTGGTCAAGAAGCTAGCCAAGAAGTATGATGCCTTTTTGGCCTCAGAGTCCTTGATAAAGCAGATTCCACGAATCCTGGGTCCAGGCTTATATAAGGCTGGCAAATTCCCTTCCCTGCTGACACACAATGAAAACATGGTGGCCAAAGTTGATGAGGTGAAATCCACAATCAAGTTTCAGATGAAGAAGGTGCTATATCTGGCTGTTGCTGTTGGTCATGTGAAGATGACAGATGATGAGCTTGTGTATAACATCCACCTGGCTGTCAACTTCCTGGTGTCATTGCTCAAGAAGAATTGGCAGAATGTCCGGGCTTTATACATCAAGTGCACCATGGGCAAGCCCCAGCGCCTGTATTAAGGCACATCCTAATAAATCCTAGTGCTACCATCCCTTAAAAAAAAAAAAAAAAGTTATCATCAGGTCTTTCTTCCCACATCTACATGTTTTTGGCGGGTACTGGTAATTGAAATCAGGGGCACTCGACCACTGAGCCACATCCCCAGCCCTATTTTGAATTTTATTTAGAGACAGGGTCTCACTGAATTACTTAGTGTCTTGCTTTTGCTGAGGCTGGCTTTGAATCCGCCATCCTCCTGCCTTAGCCTCCCAAGCTGCTGGGATTACTGGCATGCACTACCACACCAGGCTCAAGATGGTTTTAAAATGTGGATGCGGTACAGCAGGAGAAGCAGGGGAAAGCCAGGGTCTTCCTTGTGATACTTTCCATACTCACTGAAGATGGCAATAATCACAGGTAGAGAGAGAGAGTCAGGATTGAAACTAAACAGAACCAGTTAGATCTTGACTGCATGTAGGTAAATCATCTGCTCATCTACCTACATGCTGGGTCTTGGATTAAGGTCTGAGCCAGAGAATGTTGAGTGAGGATGAGGGTGCAGTGCGGGTGAGTGGGCTCACAGTGAGTGTGCCTCACTGGATAGTATGGGCACCATGGTGGATGCACGTGTTCATGGCTGGGTGTGCAAGACCAATCAGTCAAATGAATTTGATTCCCAGAGCCTACACAAGTGCTTTGAAGATAAGTCTTGTTTTGTTTTTCATTCATCTTAGTCTGCATTAGAAATAAACATGCTGGGGGCTGGTGATGTGGCTCAAGTGGTAGCGCGCTCACCTGGCATGCGTGCGGCCCGGGTTCGATCCTCAACACCACATACAAAGATGTTGTGTCCGCCGAAAACTAAAAAATAAACATTAAAAAATAAAAGAAAAGAAATAAACATGCTGGCATTACATAAACACTATATTTTTATTCATTTATTTTTCTTATCTGAGACAGGCAAAACTAAGGTTTTACATGATGTAGTTAAAGGTATAGGCCTAAGTAAGAGTAAATATATTTGTTTATTGGGACTGAAAGTTGTGTATTGCTGTAGGCCAATCTATTCACTATGATTGATCATCTTGTTTGACACTGAGCTTCTTACCAGCCAAGATAAAACAGGAAAGAGGATAAAAGTTACATAACAAAAATGTTCATAGCTGTCTTTGAATAACAAAGTGGACAATTTTCTCAACCATAATTTTACAGCACGTGCAGAACTAACTTTGTCACACAACAAATCTTGATTAAAGCTGAAGTCTAGCATTAAGACACAGTTTAGGGTGACAGTTCTGTGAAGATCCTGAAGGGCCATTGGTTTTAACATTCACTTGGATATGGCATCATAACATCCAGAGGAGTACATATGTCCCTGTTCCTTATGTTCTCTTCCCTAAGTACAATTTCTTTGGCTAGGTTTTTCAGCAGGAGTTCTTTAACAAGTCATCTAAGATAATACTTCCATACAAGGGCCCAGATGCTGGTCTTCGATACCATAAGCAGATGGATAGCTTGAGAGAAGTGCTCATTCATGCTCCATGTTTATATGCACATTTCTTTATTTACTCATTTATTTTTTCCCATTTGTTCTTCTTTCCATCCACCCATTTGTAAAACCCTCTCCTAATTTGGGGAAGCAGAATGAGAGGACATAGTAGTTGACAAATTACTTGTTTAGAAGGGTTTAGATGACTGCTAGTTAGAGTCTTCCATCCTCCATCCCCATAAATGTCAGTGTCCAAACCTGGAGGTGAGTGGACGGGCCTCATTGTTCAGCAGGAAAGGTGTCAGTGACACATGGACAGGTGAGGTGTGGGAAAGAAATCGGAAAGGCCACCTAGGGTGTGCCCAATTAGCTAAATGGGTTTACAAACTGAGAGCCATGCTGAAAAAAAAAAGAAAGGTGTATGGAGCCCCTTTCATAAAGGACAACAATCCACCCCATGTTTCATTCTCAGTTACCCATTTGTATTCATGACCATGCCTGTTTGCACAACCAGTAAATGGGCACAAGTCAATTTATTTTTGTTTTTGGCACCATGCTTTTCAGTTGCCAAAATAGTTTTTGATTTGGGGCAAGGGTTGTAACTCAGTGGTAGAGCACTTGCCTGGCATGCTTGAGGCCCTGGGTTTGATCCTCATCACTACATAAAAATAAATAAATTGAATAAAGGTATTGTGTCCAACTACAACTAAAAAATAAATATTTTTTAAAACTATTTTTTTTTAGTTGTAGATGGACACAATGTTTTTATTTATTTTTATGTGGTGCTCAGGATTGAACTCAGAGCCTTGCACATGCTAGGTGAGCACTCTACTACTGAGCTACAACCCCAGCGCCCCAGAAATAGTTTTGATTTAAGAAAGTTTGCAAAAATATTAGAGTTCTTGAATACACTCACCTGGTTTTCCTTACTGTTGACAAATTATTATGTCCATTTGTCACAATCAGAAACCAACATTGACTTGTTATTATGGACCATAATGCTACTTTACTTACTCCCCAAGTTTTACTTACTACCCTCTCTTCATTCCAGAACACTCCATTCCATTTAGATGACAGGCCTCCTTAGGCTCCTCTATACTGTGCTCAAAACTGTCTTGTTTTTGATGAGCTTGACAGTTTTGAGGTGGTCAGGAAGTATGTAGAATTTTCTCAACTTGAGATTGTTGGTACTTTTCTCATGGTTAAGCTGGGCTATGGTTTAGGGGTGAGTGCCACAGAGGTAAGGGACCTTTCCGTCCTATCACAAGGGTACCTATGGTCAGTAGGACTTATGGCTGTCGATGTTGACCTTGGTCACCTGGCTGAAGTGGTACCTGTTGAATTTTTCCACTGCAGTCACTCTCCCCCCTTTCCATGCTGTAAATTTTGAAAGGAAGTCGATCTATACCACCCACTTAGACAGTCGTGCTCTGTCTCCTTGAGAATAGAGTGTCTGTATGAATTATTTGGAATTCTTTTGTAGAGGAGAGTTCTGTTCCATCTCATTTATTAATTTATTCAATCATTTGTTTATATCACTATGGACTTGTGATTTTTTATGTCTTTTGTTCTAATAGTAGGTTATTTATTTTATTGCTCAAATTTGTCCACTATTTGATGGCTCCTGTGTCCCCTTGACACATGCTTATTCAGAGAGCACTTCCTTACTCTCTGGAATTACAAGAATGCATTTTTATTTGGTAACCAGATTTAATATAATTGGAGAATTTTTATATAAATATATATACACATATACATGATCTTAATACAAAGAGCAAAATATATAAGTAGAATATATAAATAGAATATTAGCAAATATTCATCAATACTAAAGATTTGCATCTTGAGTTGTTTTGAGTGCAATATCCTATTCACATCTTGCATTCAGCTTGGTTTAGAATTCAAGCGATGATTTTTTTTTGGTTACCTTACATATTATATGTAGAATGAGAGAATCAAATCAATTTAAAAATACACACTTTAAAGAGGAAACTGGGGTGTTATTAGTGATAATTAGGGGATTATTAATTCAATACATTTACATCCTAAAAGAGGCAAGTTTATATTATAAAAGGAGAAAACTTAAGAAGCAAGAGACCTTCAATTTACCTTTTAAAAAATAACTTTATTTTATTTATTTAATTTAATGTGCTGTTGAGAATGGAACCCAGGGCCTCATTCACCTAAGACAGCATTCCACCACTGAGCCACAACCACAGCCTTCAATTTACTTGTTTTTTTTGGGGGGGGGTTGGGTACAGGGGATTGAACTCAGGGTCACTCAACCACTGAGCCACCCCCAGCCCTATTTTGTATTTTATTTAGAGACAGGCTCTCACTGAGTTGCTTAGTGTCTTACTGTTGCTGGGCTGGTTTTGAACTCGTGATCCTCCTGTCTCAGCCTCCCTAGCCACTGGATTATAGGCATGTACCACTATGCCCAGCTTCAATTTACTTTTGAACAAGAATAATCTGTAGATTAAAAAATTCTAGATCTGGGGCTGGGGCTGGGGCTCAGTGGTAATGCACTTGCCTGGCAT
Organism: Urocitellus parryii; assembly: GCF_045843805.1. Lineage (NCBI taxonomy): Eukaryota > Metazoa > Chordata > Mammalia > Rodentia > Sciuridae > Urocitellus > Urocitellus parryii. Next base: position 1,868,200 of record NW_027554142.1, read on the forward strand.
GTGTGAGGCACTGGGTTTGATTCTCAGCACTGTGTATAAATAAATAAAATAAAGGTATATCAATAACTAAGAAAAGATTTTAAAAGTACTAGATCTACTTTAATAGATAACAAATCCCCTAAATCCTAAGGATTAGAGAAGGAAAAGACATAATACCAACTTTCAGTTCTCTAGTTCCGGAAAAGTAAATTAGGTGAAATGATAGGCAGCTGTCCAAATAGCTATGTGATCAAGGAGTTTTAACTCTCAAATTTCTAATTCTCTTATGTGTATTTATATTAGTTGGATGTGCTTTTACTTGTTCAAATTTATCCTGTAGTTAACAAATTGGCAGCAATCCAAACTTAAAACCATTGCACAGCAGCTATTTGTGACTATACCCTTGACTGTTACTCCAGTACCTTTCCCCACTGGAGTTCAGGGTGCTAGACAGTGACAGTTTCTCATGAAACAAGAATAGCAAAACTTCAGCAGATGAGAAGACAGAATCGCCAGCAGCTCTGGGATGTAAACCCAAGTTCCTGCTTTCTATTTCTTTGCTCTGTTTTTCAGAACTACATAAGAAAAAGTGGTATTAGAATATTCCTACATTTTAGACAAAACCTCTTTGAATTCTTACTACTAGATTCTACTTGAAGAAATGGGAGAAAGAGTAAGAGGAGACAAAACACATTACACTTGTAGACTTCACTACCATAGTTGGCAGCTACTTTTTTCCTAAACTAAAAATCTGATTAGATCCAATCTAGGAACTAAGAGATCAAAATAGATAGGACAGCTTCTTTAAAAAAATCCCAGTTTTCTCAACCAAGTAGAACCCATGGGTAGATGTTAAATTATTAAAACAACCTATGAGCTTAGAAAATTGAAAGTAACTTCTTTATTAAGAAAATAAAGACATGTTGCTTAGGGTAAGGAGCAAAAATGACCAGTTATTAGGATAGTGAGTAAAAAAAGATGTCTTATGTATCTGTATGTCTATCACAGACAAACGACTATTTCTCTTCTCTCTCAGAAAATGTATAGTTTTAACATTAAAAACAAAAATTGAGCTTGTTAAATAGAAAATCAAATCCTATCAGAAGAATTACATGAAGTCAGTCATTTTTTAAACTTTTTTTTTAGTTGTAGGTGGACCGGAGACCTTTATTTATTTATTTTTATTTGGTGCTGAGGATTGCACCCAGTGCCTCACATGTGCCAGGTGAGCGCTGTTCCACTGAGCCACAACCTCAGCCTGAAGTCAGCCATTTTTTTAGATGCTGATTTAGGATCCCCACCATAATATTTGATGATCAACAAGGCCACATGTCTGCTAAGGACATCATATAAAGATGACTAAAGAGTGCCTGAGCTCACAGTCCAGGAATTTTTGGAAGGAAAGAGTGACAGATTACAAGAGGAAGGAGCATGAACCAACACAAATGAGAAGTCAGGATTTCATTGTAGGAAAAGGTGAAAAGAGGATCAATGCTTCTGAAAGAGAAATAAAGGTAGGTTTCTGAGCAACAGGGGAGTGAGAGTGCTCAGTTTTGTTAGGTCTGGAAGCCATCTCTACCTGGAGCTTCCCAGCGGAAGCCAGGGCACTGACAATGGGACATCTAAAAATAAGCCATGATCACCACAAAGAGAATGACGGCCAGCATGAACCTGTCCACAGTCACTGCCGAAGCTGCGGAATAACTCTTCTCCATCACCCTTGTCTTCATGGGCTTCCTGATATGGTAATCTGTGGAAAGGATGGTTTTTCGAGCCCCATCCCACTTTCCAGGGCCCTGTAGATGAAACTGGGCTGGAGTACAAGGTCCCAAAAGTAACTGTAATGCTAGCTTGGAGTCAGTGAAGGCCAGAGACAGTAGACTAGGCCTGACTCCCACCAAATCAGCAATCTCTTCCATGCTATCAATGTAGTCTCCCTGAATGGTATGGCGTTGGCTTTCCATGTACCTAAATCAGAGAAGACAGAAGCCATGGCCTATCAAAAAGGCGATTAACTAGTCAATCAATCAACATACATATTGTATTGATTTTATACTGGGCACATTGTACTGATTTAAAAAAATTTGTTTTACTTGTTGATGAACCTTTATTCATTTATTTATATGTGGTGCTGAGATTTGAACCCAGTGCCTCATACATGCTTGGCAAGTGCTGTACCACTGAGCCACAGCCTCAGCTTGTATTGATTTTAAATTAGGCTACAAACTGTAGTAAATAGTGAAAAAAGATATTTGTCACCATTCTTAGAGATCTGATAATACACCAGAAGAGATAAGATTGTTGTATACATAACAGAACATACAAGGGTTTTGCTAAATATTGTGGGTTTGACTGTTAAATAGAAATTTTAAAAAGGGTAGTTAAAAAAGGGCTACAGGGCTGGGGATGTGGTTCAAGCAGTAGCACACTCGCCTGGCATGCGTGTGGCCCGGGTTTGATCCTCAGCACCACATACAAACAAAGATGTTGTGTCTGCCGAAAACTAAAAAAAAAAATAAATATTTTCAAAAAATTCTTAAAAAAAAGAGGGCTATAATAGGTCATTGAAGATTTGAAAGATATAGATGAGAAAACAGCCAGGTGAAGGAATAAAGCAGGAATGGGCATAAACGTCTGTGGTTGTTGCCTAAGTCAGCAGAAAACAAGAATGGACCACAGCACTCCAGACACAGAGGACTCTGACGAGAAGGAGGGAGTTCACCCCAAATCCTCAAGCATGGGGTTCTCTATTTTGTGAGGCCAGGGTGGTGAGATGGGTAGGGGTTGTCCACAGATCAGGGCTTCCCAGCGAAAATGTTAATTTGGATCCTGAAAGGACCAGGGAGGGTGACTTATCTCACAAGAAGAAGTGGCCCTCCCAGTGGAGCCAGATGGAGTGATGGTACCAAGTGCAGATTTGGAGAGATAAAAAGACTTCTTAGTGAAAAAATAGTTGACAGTAAAATATGTGGAAGAAGTGTGACTAGGAGACTTTCACTTTTTATTTTCTATAATGAAAAGAAAGAAAAATGGAACACAAAGCAAATAAGAGGAAAGTCTTTAAGCTAATTGAGGAATCAAAAAACCAAGACAGGAAACAAGGATTAGAAAATGAATTTTTGGTAGAATTCTTGAGGTGGAATTCTGGAGGAACTGATAGGTGGTCAAGTAGTACCTTATCAAAATGGAGCTGGAATTTTGAGGAGATGAAATAGGAAAGAACCTGAGAGCTCTCCTTCCTGGAGATTATATTAACTCGGGCGTCAGCACATGTGCATTTACATATCTTATAATAGTAGGTCAAGTATTGGAGTTTTCATGAGGTTTCATAGCCTGTGGGATGGTTAAGAGGATTAAATAGACCCCATGCCCATGAAATGCTGAATGTGAGCAAACTGTCAACCCTCAGGAAAGTTCAGACTATGTCCTGGGGGACTACTCACAATCAGAAGGTGGTTGGACAAGCTTAAGTGAAAAGAAAGAGAGCAGGAAAGTCCAAATAAGAGAGTTTGGTGCCAGAAAAGAAGGGAAAGAAAGCCTTCAGGAAGGGAAGATGCTTAGAAGTGCCAGCTCAGGAGTGAGAGCAAGGCACCTGGTCATGGATGACCTTCAGGGGAATGATGTGGAGAGTAAGGAGGAAGTTGGGAACACAGGGACTCGGGGAAGCAGAGGAGAGGCCTAGAGCAGAGGATGTAGGAACTTTGCCATAGACGTGCAACAATGAAAGGGGAGGAAAATAGGAGAGCACCGGTAAGGACAAGAAGATGGAATGAAAAGTCACCTTCTCTCCTCCAAGACAGGCCAGAGCCATGCTTTATAGTCAGTGGCTGAAACCACCATTTGGGGCCTGCAACAATCGATTTCCACATAAAAACAACCTGGGATTTGAGCTCAAGTTCTGAGATCCAGACTGCCACATCATTGTATCCACAGAAGCAAAGCAGCCAGGGGATGTTACTGCTTTACCAGATCATACTGTGACCTGCGTGTGCGGTGCACCTGATGACAGCCAGCAAAGCAGCCACGTCAGGTCTGTAAGTCTACTTAGAACTTGAAATCACCATTGATTCACCACACCCCTCCTTCCTTTGCAGACCTGTTAATACTTCAAGTAACCCTCCCCCAAATAACATACCTGATTGTTTTCTCAAGGAGCTTTTTCCTGACTTTTAAGTCCTAAACATAGCCTTTATAGCGCCTTTATACACTTCCTTGAGTTTTCTCTCCTTTCCCATCCACATTAAACTGCTAGTGCTATTTCCCCATTCTGTTGTCACCACTATCATTCCCCTCCTATCACAATATAACCAGGATTCTCAAATTAACAAGATGAAACTAAATGTAGGATAATATTGTTCTTATCAAGAATAAGTAGAAAAAGTTACATACATCTTCTTGGGAGAATTTCTTACCTTTTTGCCATTTCCTCTTGAGTCCTAGATATATCTGCCATCATTTCACTTTGTGAGGGCAATTTCTTTAGCCCTAAAGAGAAAAATTTTAAATTTAAGTGTAAATTACCTCAATAGAAACAATGATCCTATTAACAATTACTGTGCTATGGAGAATTCAAAGAAATATAGGATGATTTTCTATACTCAAAGAGATAACAGTTTGCTTGATCATTTGATCTTGCCATGACCAAAATATAAGTTGAGCATACCTCATCACAAAAACAGATATCTTAAATGCTCCAACATTTTGTCCATGTTCAACACTCTTTGAACATGGACAAAATGCCCCAAGTAGAAAATTCTACACATGACCTCATGATAGGTCATATCAAAACACAGGCACAATTTTATTGTATAAAATTACCCTCTGGCTGTATTGTGTAAGGTGTATATAAAAACTAAGTGAATTTCCTTTTTATACTTGGGTTTCATCTCCAAGATAGGTCATTATGTATATGCAGATATTCCAAAAATCTAAAAATATATTAAGTTCAAAATACCTCTAGTCCTAAGGAATATTCACCGGTATCAGTACATGTAGTTTATTCTGTTTTGTCTTTGGAACATATTTACTGTACTCTGCCTTCCAACAAATACCTGCCTCCTCCCTAACATAGTCTTTGAATTGGTAAATTAAATTTGGACACAAGGAAATGACAAATGGCCTTAAAAGCAAATGAAAAGTGAGGTACAAGGTCAAAAGGCAAGTCAGGTGTAGTGATGCATGCCTGTAATTCCAGCACTTGGGAGGCTGAAATTGGAGGATAACGTGGATCTAAAAGTTCAATCAGCTTGAGTGATATAGTAAAACCCCAACTCAAAAAAGGGAGGGGTCTAGAGGAACACCTGCACAGGTATCTTAATAACAAAGGTATTTTATACAAGAGAGAATAAAGGAAGTAAACATAAACTCTAATCACATTTTATGCTAAAATCCTATGGAAAATAACCTTCACCTTATAACCTCTTTTATTTGATAAGAGTTTTGTGTGTCTGTGTGTGCGGGGGAGGTAAGGCCAAAGGAACTCATATACCCAATCTTGACAAATAAAATTTAAGTATTAATATAAAACAGTTTCTGTACTATGATTTAAAACCAAGGACATGACTAGACAAAGGCAGAATCACATTTAAGTCCATATAAACAACTCTAGCTCAAACAATTAGCCTTTTGCCCAGATATATAGCCTTATGCCCAACCAGATATGTAGGCACTGTGCCATGTACAAAATTGAGCCACAATTCTAAAATGTTACTCTATAAAATTCTGGAATATAGAATTTCAGAATGGGAATGTGTCTTAGTACAATCCTTCTCTTTACAATACAATATCAAGTGGTCATCTAATTCTTCCTTAAAAGTATCTGGCCTTGCAGCTATTATGAAGACAAGCACAATAAGTGTTGGCAAGGATGTGGGAGAAAAGGCACACTCACACACTGCTGGTGGACTGCAAATTGGTGCAGCCAGTATATAAAGCAGTATGAAATTCCTTGGAAAACTTGGAATGGAACCACCATTTGAACCAGCTATCCCACTCCTCATTTTATACTCAAAGGACTTAAAAACAGCATACTACAGGGACATAACCACATCGATGTTTATAGCAGCACAATTCACAATAGCTAAACTGTGGAGCCAACCTAGAAGACCTTCAGTGAATGAATGGATTAAAAAATGTGGCACATACACACAATGGAATATTACTCAGAAATAAAAGAGAATAAAATTATGGCATTTGCAGGTAAATGGATGCAATTGGAGAAGATAATGCTAAGTGAAGTTAGCCAATCCCAAAAACACAAATGCCAAATGTTTTCTCTGATATAATGAGGCTGATTCATAGTGGGGTAGGGAGAGGGAGCATGGGAGGAACAGACAAACTTTAGACAGGGCAGAGGGATGGGAGGGGAAGGGAGGGGACAGGGGATTAGCAAGGACAGTGGAATGTGATAGACATCATTATCCAAAGTACATGTATGAAGACATGAATTGCTGTGAACATACTTTATATACAGAGATATGAAATATTGTTCTATATGTGTAATAAGAATTGTGATGCATTCCGCTGTCATGTATTTTAAAAGAAAAAAAGATCTCTGGCCTTAGAGATCTCACTACCTGCTAAGGAGATGATATAACTGACTGATGTGGTTGTTGGAACATTATTTTTTGAACTGACCCCCAAATATACTTCTATGCAACTTTTATCATTGGAACTAGTTCTTCCTTCTGGAGCCACACAACTAAGTTAAAATGTGAAAAGCACCTGTCATGACTACTTTAAGTCTTCTCATTATCAGGCTGACCAGCACGGGGTCCTACTATAACAGGTGTCATGTTCTCTGCCATTCTGGTGGCCCTTTTCTGTGCACACCTGATACGCCTCTGAAACACAGAAGTCAGAAATTCAACACTCAGAGCCTACTATGTTTTTTTAATGTGTTTTCTTAATTTATGGGAATTATGACTTACAAATCAACAAGGAAGCATGGGAATGTTTCCTTTGAAATTAATCACAGGTCTTTAGGATGCTCAAGAAGTACATTTGAAAGCTGATTTCCAATGACTTCTTACAGGGTACAGCCACCAGTCTGCAGTTATTAGCTGAAACTGTATGGAGGAGGAGGAGGCGGAGGTCTATTTCTTGGTGGTTAGAGGCAGTCAGTTCATGAACTATTAAATTTGATGGGCAGATACAGATATTTACAACATTCTGTGATGAAGTTCTCTTTGAATTTATTAGATTTCAGTGTTACCTTGTTTAGACACATATTGTATCAGATTTCTTATCTCCCTCCTTCAAATCATGCTCCCTTTATATGGACCAAAAAAAAAAGTCTTGTCTTTTTTTTTTTTAATGTTAAGCTGATATTATGCAACCTTCAAGATTTCATTCCTTGGTTCTAGTTTGACTCTTTGCTCTAGTAAGTAAGTCTAATTCTTATCCCATATGTATCCCTTCAAATATTTGAAGGGAACTCTTAGATCTCCCCCAGATCTTAACTTCTTTAGCCTAAACTTCTCCAGTAACTTCATTTGTATTTCAAATGATATGTTTTCACGTTCCTTAAACCATTTTCTCTCTCCTTATTCAGTGAATTCCAGGTTAACTCTATAATGTCTTTAGGTGGTAGTCTGACCATTTAGAGAACTGTCACGAGGTTCTGAGATGGTGCTGGATTGAATGAAGCCTTTTGGAACCCTCCTCACCCGCTGGCTCCTACTGAGCCTACTATCCCAAAGCTCAAAGTTGTTTTCCCTCAGGTGCTCCTGGTCAAAACTCTAAGGGGGGACATGCAGGGACGCAGAATAGTAGGGATGTGAGGATTTGAAAGTTGAATATTTTATATTCTGGATTATCTCCTACCAGGTGTTAACTTATTGTATGAATTAAGTCGCACCATTTCTATATTTGACATTCTCTGTAATGAAAGATGAAATTCTTTTACTTCACAAATACATACCAGTTGCCTAAAATTCAGATGAGTGGATTGTAATCTGAAGTACACACTGGAATCTTCTGGGGAACAATTTTGTGCCTGCCCCTCCCAGATTTACTGAATAAGTATCACCATGAATGAGATCAAAGCATGCCTAAACTGGGAAATACCCAGGTGATTCTAAGGTATGTCCATGGTTATATTACTACTTAGATTCACTTAAAAATAAGTTTTCTGGTACTAAGTTTGTGCCAGATATTATGCAACCCTCAAGATTTTGGTCAAACATACTGCTATTTAAAAGCAAGCACAGAAACATAGTCAAACATCACCAAGTAATTAAGGAGTGAATTTTTATTGTCACTTACCTTTAAATACTTGAGAGGCCCAGCGTCCTTGGAGCTCTGCAATCGGCATAATGGCTCCTAAGGGCTGAATCAAGCCTCTGATTGCAAGAGTTGGCTTTTCTAGGTTGGGAGGGAAGACCTTTTTATATAGGGATATCATATTTTTGACCACTTTGATAGAATCTTCCAGAAAAGGAAAGGCAAAGCTGTAGCCTGTGGCAAAGATAACAGCATCAATGTCATCCTCCCTAGAGCCATCCTCAAATATGGCAGCTGTCTCTGAGAATTCCTTCACGTTTCCCTTCACCTTCACGTTTCCCTTCACCTTCACCAAACCAGAGATTATGCGATTGGGCAGATCGTCATTTACTGTTGGATGCTGGCTCAGAGCTCTGTGAGTGGCCATGAAGATTAAGAGAAGGAGAAATGAGAGGGACCGAGAGAGGCAAAGAAGGGGAGAGAGAAATAAACCCTGTAAGTAAATTTTTACTTTGGTGGAGGTGGTTAGACAATAATATGTCAACGGTGTCCCCTCGGTTTACCCATGAAATTTGGAAAGTCCCACTTTACACCAGTTTTACTTTATATCAGCTTTTCAGGGCTCAAGGCTGAATGGGCTGGACCCTGCAAGTCACTGAAGGGGAAGGTATTGGAGAAGTGAAGGATAAGAGTTTTTTGGAGGAGTGCATATGTGGTTGTTCATGTGATAGTAATGCTCCGTGGTGTCACAAGGCCACAGGACAGTCGTTCCTGTCCACATATCAATCAGTCTGACAAAACTTGACTATTAATGTCCTGATCCATTTCTAATTCCAAAGAGGTAGACTTAGACTTTCATTTTCCAAACTGTGGAATAAATTACACATGTACAGCAAGTTAGAGTTCAAATTACATTTCCATGCATTAAGTTATTTGGCAGTCACATAATCTCTATGAAGGGTAGGTGTCATTATCCAGGTTGTATAGATGAAGAAACTGAGGTCTAGAGAAGATAAGTGACTTGACCAATGTTCTACAGCCTAGGATTTTAGAATTTCTGTAAAAATAGTTTTCTATACTCTCTTGGGATACTTTGGACCTAGAGACGGCATGGAATAAGGGTATCAAAATAAATAAGTCAGGTTTCCAGTATCTTGGGTCTGTAAAAACAAGTCTTGATTCCTGAACCTTGGGTCAGCAGGCTCCGAGACCCCTCTCCCCACATCTTCCTGGCCTAGCCTCAGGAGTGTCATGTGTCTTACGACTACACCCAACTACACCCGAGCTGTGGAAGTCAATTTGCTTGGATTTGAACCTTCAGGAAGACGGTATTCTGCATTCCAGCCGCATGGCTTCATCTTTCTCTCTAACCTACTGCTTTTCACTAGCGCGCCTCCATCCACACAGTTGCCTAAGCCACAGAATTGTCTCCTGTCTGCTCACCAAGCCTGTGTTCTTCCTCTCTTAAAAAAGAAGTCTGCCTAGAATAGTTTTGTCTACTAACTGTCTCACCTGAACAACACAGTTGTCTTTAGGGCTCCCCCATCTCCCCTCTATACCATTTGCCTTACAATAAGAAGGGCAAATAAACATGATTTTAGGATCCTTGATTTAGAAAAGAAAAAAAAAAAGGTATAAAGAATATTGTTGGGTCAGTTGCAGTGACACATGCCTGGTCATTCTAAAATAGAATTATTATAGACTTATTATTACACCACTCGCTTGCTTAAATTTAACAAGTCATTCACTTGAATGGATTTGCTGTCTTCATTCCAAACTTTTTGGTTTTCCCCCTGCCAGGGCTGAGGGCCGAACTCAGGGCCTCGTGCATTCTAGGCAAGCACTCTGCCACCGAGCTAAATCCTCAGCCCCCTATACTTTTTATTTAGCAGAGCATACAAAAGGTTTCATGCCTGATAGACCTAGAGATGTATTCAACTACTCTTCTAGCTTTGCCATATAGTCTAGCTATACCAGGCTATATGCAGGTCTTGGGGCATAATGTGCCTTTTGCTATTCTAACATATTACAATTAGAATGCTACATGCTGACCCGATTTGCCTACCTTTTATTATTCAATAAAACCTCAATTTGTTTTGCAACTACAAAACATATTCATGCTTAAATAATTCAATGAAAAGTTGTTGGGGAACACGGTGTCCAGGTACCATCCCACTAATTAATTTCAAGGGGAAAACTATCTTTGTACTGGAGAAACCTGGTACATGCCACTTTTTACCCACAATCAAATTTAGCATCATTAATATGAAATAAATTGACATCATGTGGGTCCTGATGGGATTCTCCAAGAAGATAACATCCCTTAATGTAGTATATATGCCAAGATACAATGCAACTCAAAATTTAGAGATAGTCTACAAAAACCATGCCTTAGAAAGAAGAAAGAGGAGGAGGAAGAGGAAATAGGGAGAGGAGAGGAGGAGGAAGAAAGGAGGAGAAAGAGGAGAAGGAGAATAAAAGTCCATGTTTAAAAAAAATGAATGGCCAGGCATGGTGGTGCATGTCTATAATCCCAGTGACTCTAGAGGCTGAGGCAGAAGGGCCACAAGTTAGAGGACGCCTCAGCAACTTACTGAGACCTGTCTCAAAAAAATTAAAAGAATTAGGGATGTAGCTGAATAGTAAAGCACTCCTGGGTTCAATTCCTAGTATGCAAAAAAAAAGGGAATAGAGAATTAGTATTTCAGATTAAAAAAGACATGACAACTAATGAAATGATGTGATTAACATTTTTTAGAATAGAAAAAAACTTATTATAAAGAAGACTATTAGGTTGGTTGCAGTGATGTACACCTGTAATCCCTTGGGAGGCTGAGACAGGAGGATTTCAAGATCTAGGCCAGCCTCAGCAATTTAGCAAGGCCCTAGGCAACTTAGTGAGACCCTGTATCAAAATAATAATAATAATAATAATAATAATAATAATAATAATAATAAAAAGGGCTGGGAAAAACTCAGTGATAAAGTGACCCTGGGTTCAATTAAAAATTAAAAAAAGAAAATATTATTGGGATATATGTAGAAATTTGAATATGCCAACATTTTAGAAAATTATTTTATCAATGTTAAATTTCCCAAATGTGATCATTGTATTATGGCATGTAGGGGAATACCCTTTTCTTGGGTATGTTTTAATGATTTTTACTTACTTTCAGAAAAAAAGATATGTCCTTAAGTATGTGTATATACTACATATTGTTTGGATCTATCTTCCATGAGGGAAGAGATAAAAAGCAAATATAGCAAACTCAATGACAGGTGAATCTAGGTAAAAGATATGACTTTTCTGTAGATGTGAACATTTTCAAAAATAAAAGGCTGGAGAGAAAAGTCACATAGAGTCAGTACACAGGAGGCTTTCACATGCCCTCCTCTGTACGAGAGCCCACCCTCTTCTCCCACTACATCTGTGCATCTCTCTGTCATGTTCTCTTGTCTGTCTTCTGACTAACCATTTTACAATGTTAACACAACAACCCCTTGAGGAAGCCAATATCATCCTCATTTTATGGGTGAGGGACATCAGGAAGATGAAAAATTTGCCGAAGATCATATAGCTATTAACAGGCAAACTGACGTTTCAATGCACATCTGACCAATTATAAATCCTGTTAAGAGATGTTCTATTGATTATTGAATAGGAGAAAATAAAGATTGCTAGTAGAACTACAGGAGATTGTTCAGTACTTCTTTGTTCTTTCCTGGCTAAATGTACATATTCAGAATGGATTAAGGCTGATATTCAGTTACCTGGCAGAGGTATCAGGACATTTTCAACTTTACACAACCCTGGAAGAAGTTTCTGGTAAATAAGTTTTTACGGTAAATAAGTATATTGTTTCATAGTCTTTATCTAAGCTCTCATGTAAAAAGACGCCTGTCTACAAAGTGTGATTCTTTACTTCACACATATATCCTCATAGAGAGGAACCTTCAGCACTATCAGAGTTAGGTGCTTTTACCTGTCACAGTGAAACTACCTACATGGTCTTGGGATCCACATGATTAAGGTGAAGCTTATAGCCTTGATTAAAAGGTTCCCTATCGATGAGATAGTTACAACACATCTATCCCAAGACCGCTGTGATGATTTTTATAGAAAAGTGTGGCATACCATTAACACTGAATAAATGCTTAATGGCTGTCATATTTATTTTAGCTTTTCCATCGATGCCTCACACATACTAGGCAAGCACTCTACCACTTATTTTAAGCAAACAATATATTTATAAATCTGGCTTATAAGAAAAACATAAGAAAAATGGTTAGTCAATATAATCGTGTATGAAATCAACCTGACAAGAAAGGGATGCTTTCACAAAATCATCCTACCACAAGGGTCATACCAAAATTTCCTTATGCACTGAGATCAATAGATCCACTTGCAAATTTTGACTCCCAAATTTTCTCTTTAATACGTAAAGCAAAAAGCTAGAACTCAGCAATTAAATCTCTTCAGTTTGCATTAGTGCTGTGAGGGTCACCCCCCTATGCAGATGTGATTTTGCTGTTTTCCCAGGGCTTTCTCACAAACATGGCTGCCTTATCTCCACACCCTGTATATTTTGTTCCTGTCAGTGTTGCATTCTCATCAATGGCATGACAAGTTTTTTTTTTTTTTTTTTTTTTTTTTTTTTTTTTTAAGATGGACACAACACAATGCCTTTATTTATTTATTTATTTATTTAATGTGGTGCTGAGAATCGAACCCTGGTCCTGCCGGTGCAAAGCAGGCGCTCTACCTCTGAGACACAATCCTAGCCCCACATGACAAGTTTTAATCCTTATCTTTTTTGTGCAATCAAAAATTTAATAAGAGGGATGTGGATGTTGCTTTGTGGAACAGTGCTTGCCTGGCATGCATGAAACCGTGGGTTCAATCCCTGCTTAAAAAAGAAAAATTACTAGCAAAAATACTATTTTTTTAAAATGTGTACTGTAGATGGATCCTAGCGGTGCTTTACCACTGAGCCACATCCCCAGCTCTTTTTATTTATAATTTATTTATTTATTTATTAAAATAAATGATACAGGCTTTGTGCCACCTGAGTTTTTTTTTTAATATTTATTTTTTAGTTTTTCGGCGGACACAACATCTCTGTTTGTATGTGGTGCTGAGGATAGAACCTGGGCCGCACCCATGCCAGGGGAGTGCGCTACCGCTTGAGCCACATCCCCAGCCCTCTTTTTATTTTTTATTTTGAGACAGGGTCTCACTAACTTGCCCAGGCTGGCCTTGAACCTGCTATCCTCCTGGCTCAGCCTCCCAAATTGCTGGGATGATAGGCTTGTGCCACTGTGCCAGACCAGCAAACTACTCTTTTTACTATTTTTTACTATTTACTTATTTTAACTAGATTAACTTCTTGCTTCATGAAGCCCCATAGTATGGAAGAAAACTAAGTCCAGTATTTAAAATAGTTTCACTTGATTCTAGATGTAAAGATAATTTAAAATTAAAAAGAATTTCTGAAAAATCAGTCTGTTTCGAATCATAAATATTGAACACATGTATATGGAACACATTTAAATGAGCATGTAAATAATTAAATTATTATTAAGTTTAATTTTTTTTTCTTTTGGGTACTAGGGATTGAACTCAGGGGCACTCGACCACTGAGCCACATCCCCAGTCCTGTTTTGTATTTTATTAGAGACAGGGTCTTACTGAGTTGTTTAGTGCTAAATTGCTGAGGCTGGCTTTGAACTTGCATTCTTCCAGAATGCTAGGCAAGCATTCTAGAACTGAGCCACACCCCGGGTCCACCTCCCTGTCTGTACCTGTGTTTTGGGGACTGTGATTGGCCCTCTCCCAGCCCATTTCTTGAGGAGAATTCCCATTTTAAGCTGCCCTCCTTTGTGAATGGTGCTCAGAGGATAGGGGAAAATTTTTTATTTCTCACTTATTTCTCGATTTCTCTTTTTCTTTCTTTTTTTGGTGATTCTGGGGGTTGAATCCAGCACCTTCAGCATGCTAGGCAGGTGCTCTACCACTGAGCTGCACCCCGTTCCCTGTGGTACCTTGGTTTATAAAAGAATGAAATTTCGGTATTGCCAAATGTGTTTATCTTCTAATCTTTTTGTGGTTTTTAAAAGGTGGCTTTGCTGGTATGAGGTTGTGGCTCAGTGGTACAGCGCTTGCCTAGCTCATGTGAGGCTCTGGGTTCCATCCTCAGCACCACATGAAAGAAATAAAGGGGAACTGGTGTTGTGGCTCAGGGGTGGAGCACTCGCCTAGCATGTGCAAGGCCCGGGTTCAATTCTCAGCACCATATAAAAATTAAAAAAAATTAAAAATAAAGGTATTTTAATTAAAAAAAGAAAAAGAAATACAGGTATTGTGTGTCCAATTACAGTAAAAATAAATGCTAAAAAAAGGTGGCTTTGCTAATCCAAAGTTATAAACAGATTGTTATATTTTATCTAATACATTTATAATTTTAGTCTGTTTAGGTTTCTAATGCATAGAGAACTTACTGATGTACACAGTAGGAAGGAATTCCATCTAAATTCAGTTTTTCTCAAATGGATCTCCCAACACCATTTATTAAATGGTTCATTTCTCCACTCACGAAGTGCTTCCTCTATCTTCCACTAATTCCTATATATGTGCAGGGTTGTCTCTGGCTTCTGTTCTATTCCAGTTTGGTACCTGTTCCTAACCTACAGCAGCTCTCATTTACCATTGCTTTATAAATATTTACATATGGAATATAGCTCCTTCGTTGTTTCAATTTTTTTTTTCAGAATTGTCCTGATTGTGCTTTTTCCCTTTCATGTGAAGCAGCTCGGCAAATTCTATGCAAAATGATCTTGGGGTTTTGGCTGAGAGTATGTTGAAATCACACATTAATTTGGGGAGAGCTGGCATTGAATGTTACACTGGACTTTTCCGCCCACCGGCAGGGTGCTCAAGGGCATTCTCTGACGGTATTTGGTAAAGTTTCTCAGTTTTCTCTTCTGAGATTTTTCAAGTTCTGGTTGGGCTCTTCAGTGGGCCAAACTCTTTACAAGTTTAAAGTCTGTCCTAACCCCCTGCTCCCTCACCCTTTTAGAGGCCTCTGCAGGCCCTTCTGCTTACACGATTGTTACAGATTGCTTACTTTTTCCAGCTGTTCCCAAGTTACATCCTGTGTGTTTCCACATGTGTCGGGTGAAGTCTGAAGGGCCAGGCTGGGGTTTCAAGTCCTGTTTGGGGGGAGAACAAGGTTGGGTGAGGGTCTAGGAAGATGGGGACGGCAAGGGGCACTGGGACCCCAGCAGGGGGAGGAAGGAGCCTGTCCTTAGTCCCTGGGAGGTGGCCTGTCTGGAGGGAGGGCATCTGCAGGCCCAGGGCTGGGGGAAGGGTGGCTAAAAGCTCCCTTCTTGGGAAAAGGGTGGGCAGCAGCCAGCTCCTCCATCCTGTGCCTTCATGAGTGTGTGTGTGTGTGTGTGTGTGTGTGTGTGTGTACGCACATGCGTGTTCTGCACACGTGGCATCCCTGGGGCATTCTGTTTCTAGCGGCTTCTCACATTTTCCAAGTGGGCGGCCTGGGTTCAGAACCCAGCTCAGCCACTTCCTGCCCTACAACCCAGTGTCCCCGAATGACACCTCCTCTGAGCATCAGGGCTGAGAAATTCTCTGTCCCACAGACTGTGAGCTCCAGGGGAGGCGGGTGAGAACTCTTGCACATGGCTGCACTCCAATAGGCATGTGACTCATGGCAGGTCTAAACAGAATTCACGCATCCATCCTGCTGGGGAGGGGTGTGCCCTCTGTGCAGAGAACATTCCAGCCTGAAGGACAAAAGGGACCCAGAGCCTCAGTAGGAAAGGGCTTGGCCTGTTTGGGCTCCAGAAAGAAGCTGGAGGCCTGGGGTGTGGCTCAGTGGGGCACTTGCAGCCTGAGGCCTGGTTAATCCCGGCACTGCCCCAGACAAAACAGGACACAACAGGGTCAAACACAAGAGGTGGGAGCCAGTGACAGAGAGGGACCTGCTCTTTTAACAGGCTGCTCTCCTGAGGACAAGAGGTGGAGGGGAGGGGGCTCTCCCAGCTGCCCTGAAGAGAGACACTGGGGCCTATGGGCCTCGCAGGCCCCTTCGCACCTCATGGGGACAATCTGAGCTCAAAGCATATCACTGTCTCTGGCATCCTCACTGTCGCCCATACCTGATGGTTACCAAGACAGAAGAAGAGAGAGTACATTGTAGGTCTTATAGACAGAGAAACAGAGAAATGACCTACTCCTTTTAAAGACAGGTAGAGTCAGGCTGGGCTTGGTGACCCACACCCCAGAGACTTGGGAGGCCAACACCTCAATTGTCGTGTAGGCCACCGTGTTTGTGGTACCTAGTTACAACAGTCCTAGTAAACTAATACCCTCTGGAAGGAGAGGAAAGCCTGTGTGAGCACCCCCATGCAGACCTGAAGCTTCCTAGAGGAGGTGATGGTGAGTGGAGCACTGAAAGATGGTAGGAGTTCACCAGGTGGGGAAGTCAGAACATTCTAGGCAGCAGGAAGAACGCATGTAAAAGCCAGGGGAGGCTGTTTTTCGGACCTCTTTGAATTTCCTGCCTGCCCTGCCCAAGCATCGGAGATCCAGAAACTCTTTTGCTCTGAGATAATGGAAAGATGACGTTGACCAGGGAGCCCCTTGGGCCCAGGCCATGAGATGCATCATTCTCACGGGTAGGGGGTGCACACAAGCCTGTCCATGAAGCCCGGCTGGCTGGGGGGGGGTGCCGGCTGGGTGGGTGCAGGCAGGAGGAAGCTCCAGCTGTTCCTCAGGGTCCAAAGCCTCTTCCTAGTGAGGCTAGGGTGGGCCGCTCTGGGCTGGCTGGGGCTTTCTTGTGGTTCCAAAGGATGCACAGCACCCTGGAAGGACACTCAGACACAAGTGGCTCTCGATACAAGTACTTTATTTTAATTACAATAGTGCCACACAAAACTACAGTAGCACGAAACATAATACAAAAAATAGATTCCCACCTCCAAACCCCACATCCATGTGCCCACATAGAAGCAAGCCCGAGGCTCCCCTGGTCTTGGGAGTGCAGCTGCCCATCTCCCCTTGGCCTTGACACTGTGGAGGGGCAATGGGAGTGGGGACGCTGCCTCTGCGTGGGCCTGGACTTCTCCCCCTGTCCCGCACATCCTGACTGGGAGTGCCATCTCCATTCCCTCTGGCTAGACTCCAGGCCAAGACACTTGTGTCTGGCTGGTAGTGCTGACAGTTTCCTGGACCACCCTTCCCTGGGGAAGGCAGGAGGGTGGGGCAGCGGAGGCACAGGGATGGAAAAGGCCCAACTCCCAGGTGGCTGGCTCTAGCTCCTTCCCTGGTTCCTTCTTCTCTTTCTCCCAAAGAGCTCCCAGGCCTTGAACTTGTTTGTGAGGAACAGGGGCCTCACCTGGAGCCCACTCACAAGCCTCCTGCTGACCCAAGCTGTCTGTGCCTCTTGGACAAGGCTTCCTAGGTAAGGGGCGCGCCATGGGCAGGGCCTGGTCTCTCACAGGAGCTGCTGTGCAGCTGCAGTTGGTTCCACCTACCTGGTGGAGCCTGAGCATCCACTGTTGGGAGGAGCTGTGGCCTCTAGGAAGGGGTGACCTTCTTGGTCTCTTGACTCCACGGGCCAGACTGCGCTGAGGAACCCTTCCCTTAGCCTCCTGTCTAAGGAGGGGAGCCTGTCCAGCTGCAGGGGACGTCCTGATCTAAACCAGTGGGCCTTGATGGCTGGAGCCCAGGGCGAGGGCAGCAGCATCTACCTTCTACTACCCAGAGCACAGCCCTGCAGGCCAGAGCTCCTGGGGGCTGAGACATGGCCCTGTGAGCATCAGGAGTGGGAGTATGGCCTTGGGCCACTGGGGCAGGGGTCATCTCCTCAGCACGGCCCAGGCTGCAGCCTCAGATAAGGCACTAGAGAACTGGTCTGGAAGCTGACCAGGCTGGGGGCTGAGGACGGAGCTCAGGGGAGGATCTGGACCCTTCTGCAGACAAGAAGAACGACAGTCTCTTTCTTCCTTCCCTTGGGGGAGAGAGATCCTGCAAGGCAGAGCCCAGAATGGCTGGGGTGGGGAGTTGCTACAGAGAAGCAACAGGTCCCGCGGGGTGACCCGAAGAGGAAGGGCCAAAAGAGAAGGTCTACGGGCAGCTGCATGTATCTGGTGCTGGAGGGCCCTGTGCTCCAGATCCAGGGCGCTTGGGTGCCCTCAGAATATGCTGGGGACCCTGACCTGGCTTCATCTGCCATAGCCATCAGTCCTCTGCTGTGACTGTGGGGATGAGATCTTCCTTGCTGGGGTTTCCATGGTTGAACTCTGGGGGGCAGGGGCAGCAAGCTGAGAGCAGCAGGCCATGAACTGGGCCTCTGCCTGGCTCCCACATTTCCTGTCTGTGGGTGGCCATGCAGTAGTCACCACAGTCAGAGGATTTGCTTAGTGGCCTGGCGCAGGTGTGTGTGTGTCCCTGCCTCAGCCCAGCCTTGCAGTGAGGGGGTAAATCAGTGGGGTTTCCTTGTCCACATGTTATTTAGGAAAAAAGAAGAAAACATAATAAATATAACAATCCTTCCCACAAAAAAAAAAGTGTTTTAAATGCATTTTTCCCTGAAGATTTCCAGTGTATTCCACAATGTTTAAAAAATAGTTTCCCCCCAAAATATATCTTAAAGCATTTGACACGGTGGTAATTGTGGTCTATGTGGTGCTGGATGTGGGCGAGGGGGCTGTGTCCCCCGGCCCTTGTCGCTGTGGGGCCCAGGCCTGGTGAGCCACCAGCCTGATACCCGAATGCCCGCTGGAGCTGGTGCACGCTGGGATGCCGGTCTGCACAGGGGAGCAACTCGGGTATGTGGAGGACCCCCACCTGGCCCAGTGCCGGCTGCAAACCCTCCAGTTCGGGGAAGGGGCCCTGGGCGGCCAAGGGGCTGGAAGGAGGGGCGGACTCGGCAGCCTCCCCTCGGGGCTCGTCCTCAGCCCCTTCCTCTCCTCCGTCTTGGCTCTCTGTGCTCTGCCCTTTACCAGATTTCACATTTGTGACGAGGGTTCATGGGTGACCCAAGGGGGCAGTGGAAGTGTTCTGAGAACTCTTTGGAATTGGAGAGGGAGCCGATGACCCTGAAGCGGGAGGGGCTGTGGGGGTCGGTGATGAGGCCTTCGTGGGAGCTCTCGGGCATACGGACAGAGTACCAGACCTTTGAGGGAACAAGGGGGAGAAGCTGGGGTCACTGTGCAGGGGTAGAATGAGCCCTCGCCTGGTGCTCACACCCCAAGGAGTCAGGAAGGCCCGTGGGTGGGTCGGAGGGGAGGCTGGTGTGCGCCTGTGCACCTCTCTGACGCAGGTGTCACCGAGCTGTGTCTCTTCAGCCAGAGCCGGGTCTCTGTCTGATGCCAACGTACCAGGCTGGGATTCTGCCCAAACTCTACTTTACAAATCTTGGATTTAGTCCAGATCTCATCTTTACTGGGCAGGACACTCTCTCGTGAAGCAGCTCTGGGAATCAACTGAAGGCCAACTCAAGTGCCGACCTGGTGGGTCTTGATTTCTTTCTCCCCCGGTTCTGGGGACTGAACCCAGGGCTGCTCTCTCACTGAGCTACATCCCAACCCTTTTCATTTTCTATTTTGAGACAGGGTCTTGCTAAGTTGCTGAGGCTGACCTCGAACTTGTGATCCTCCTGTCTCAGCTTCCCAAGGAGCTGGGATTACAGGCGTGCATTACCATGTCTGGCTATGTTAAGAAGTTTCTAGAACCCCAGAACCAGGAGGGGCCTACTCCACCACATACAGGATACTAGTATTCTTTCTTGGCCCTTTCTTGAATCTCTCTAATGACAGGAAGCTCACCTCCTCACAGGGTAATGACCTGAAGATGGTCTGATGAGTTAGGGAGCTGGTGATCGGAGGGGACCTGTACCTGTTCCCCTAAAGAACTCACCTGTGCAAACCCCAGGAAGAAGAGCTGGTCATTGGTGAGACCCAGCGTGGGCAAGGTCTGCTCCTCCCCATTCTTCTTTACCCAGTTCTGGTAAGCCTGGGAGGAGAGAAGGCCAGAGGTTGAGGGCAGCCAAGACATAGGGGCGAGGTGCTAGTGTGCAGGCCGGGGCTGGTTTCTGGGGTCTGGGCCTCGGCTCAGCCTGGAGGATCCCTCTTCTTTCTCTGCTCCCTCCCTAAAGGGGAGTGCAATCAACCCCAAGGCCTAAAACGCCATACAATGCCAATGGCTCTCCAATGTGCACTTTGGCGCCAGCCTCTTCCCTGATCTGGATATTCAACTGCCTTAGCTGGACACCCAAGGTCACATCCAACTCAGCATGGCACAGAGGAATAAGTCACACACACACGTACCCTCACCAAACCTGCCACCATACGATGGCACCACCACCTTCCTAGTTACTCAGGCTCAAATCCCAGAGTGCCCCCCAACTCTTCCAGCCAAGCCAAACACCCCAAATCTGACCCTCCTCACCCTTCCCTCTGTTCCACACGGCCTCTTGCCTGGGTAACCACACAACAGCTTCCAACGGGTCGCCCTGACTCAGAGGAACGGAGGACACAAGCCTGGTCCCCTCCTCATGTGGCAAACTGTCTAGGGCGGGTGTTGGCAGACCTCCTCTGTGAGGGCCGGAGTAGATGTTCCAGCTTTGGGGCTACCGGTCCCTGTTGAACTATCCTCCTCTGTATTCAGAGTGCAAAAGTAGCCACAGGCAACCTGTGGACACAGTGTGGCCAGGTCCCCCAAACCTACAGGGACAGGCTGGGGCTGGATTTGCCCACGGGCTGTGGGCTTGCAGACCTGCCTTAAAGAAGGATTTAGATAATGTCTCCTGTTTGACCCTGTAGTGGCTCCCACTGTCACCAGAATAGAACCAAGCTCCTTTCTCAGTGACAGAGGCCCTTGCTTCCCACTCCTTCCACCACCCCCTGCCCCTGGCCCTTTTTCCTTGGTGAGTTGCCAGGCTGCCTCTCGGGCCGGGACCTGTGTCTGAGTCACTTGCTTTCACCTCTGGCCACCTGAGGGTGTAGGTCAGGGGCTCAGAGCCAAGCCAATGAGCTCAGATGGTAGCCACTTACTCTAGACTAGGATCAGAACCCAGAACTGGCTCTGTGCTCAGTGTCCTCCTGGGCCCTGCTGCCCTACCTGGCAGTGGGTTCCCCCTCAAAGGTAAGAAGGGGCCGGCTCTGCAGGTGGACCCCACCCTGGCTCTCTCCCGGGTCTCTCAGGCAGGTGGTCTCTGAGCACAGGGCCTTGGGCACCCGGCTCAGGCTCTGCATCCACAGTCAGTGCTCATATCCTCCCCACCCCCACCGACAGATGAGGAAACTGAGGCACAGCACTCCTGCAGTTTGCCAGGCGTCTCTACGCTGACCTACTGATGAGGCATCTGGACAGATGTGGACCTGGACAGGTGCACAGGGGGAGCAGACCCACCCGATAGGTCGCCTTGAGGCCCCCATTGTCTGCGATGTTCTCCCCAAGGGTGTGGCGGCCGTTCACGGGCTCCCCATTCACGCTGTAGCTGCTATACTGCTCCACCATGGACTCCCTCTGCTGCTTGAGGAGTTCTTCCACCAGGGCTGGAGGTTCCTGTCCTTGTCATACTCCCGCCCTGTGGTCGGAGCGCAGGAGTGGCACCGTGGGACCTGTCCCTGCTATCGCTCTTCTCTCCCAGTGACAAGTGGGTTCCTCTGTCTGACCCCCACCCTCCAGCCTGCACAGGGACAGGATGCCCATCAGAGGGCCAGACCGAGTGGGAGAGGGTGGGGGAAAGTGGCCAGGCAGGCGGCTGAGCGGCTGTACAAAGGCTCGAGGCGTGGGGTGGATCTCCACTGGCCAAGGGCCTCGGATCCCAAGGAATGGAGGCCAGCAAGGGGCCAGTGGAGTTGACAGAATCAGGAGCACATGCCAGGCCTGGTCTCCAGGGTCTCTGCCACTTCCTTCTTGTCCCCAAGCAGGGGGCAGTTGAGGAAGACCCTGGACATTAGCTGCTGAGGAGGGTGTGACTTCCACGTCTCTGATTCCCACTGAGCACCGAGCACCCAGCACCCTCTAGAAGGTGCTAGCTATAGTCTTCACACGATCCTCTCCACCCCCACCTGGATCTGTTGCACCCATTTTGCAGATAAGGAGGCTTGGGGAATGACGTAACTTGCCGAGTTGTGAGCATTTGGCAAGCAGCTGAGCCAGGGTTTAGACTCTGGTCCTTCTCTCCAAAGGTAAGTCCCAGGGAGCAGAGGCAACGGGGCTAAGAAGCTGATGGGCTCTGTCTGGAGGGACCCCAAGGAACCTGTACCTTGATCATCAAAAGCGTGAGTCAGCTCATGGCCCACGACGACACCAATGCCACCAAAGTTTAAGGCCCTGGAGGGAGAAACGCAAAGT
Source organism: Urocitellus parryii (assembly GCF_045843805.1). Taxonomy (NCBI): domain Eukaryota; kingdom Metazoa; phylum Chordata; class Mammalia; order Rodentia; family Sciuridae; genus Urocitellus; species Urocitellus parryii. The sequence continues at coordinate 1,890,782 of NW_027554142.1, forward strand.
GAGAGCAAGGCCTCTGGCTCCTACCCTGTCATGTGGCCCTCACTTCTTGGGCCTGAGATTTAGCAGAGTCTCTCGGGGCTTTGTGGGACACAGCCCTAGAGACAGTGGGAGGCTGGGCAGTCTAAGGGAGCCAGCTGTGCCCTGTGGGTGACATGCTCGTGCTGGACACTCTAGAGGATCACTGTCCCCTCCCACAGACTAGCAGTTAAGCTTTAAAGCAAACGGAGCCTGGGAATGGGCCAGCACCTCTTCCCAAGCTCCACACGGTCATCCCAGGAGTCCAGCTTCTAGTACACTGCCCTCACCCACCAACTCCCTGGCTGTGACTGCTCTAAGCCACCGGCACAGCAGTATTTCCCACATGGGGCTCTTGACTGCACAACTGTGCCACGTTCCCTGGTTGCAGGAGCTTTCGGCCCCAGAGACCCCTGGAGGGAAGGCAGGAGACAGGGGCTGCTGCCCTCTGCACCCACGACGCTGCAATCCTAGGCCACCTGGCCACCGGGGCGCAGATGGCTCAGTAAGATGGCTGTCAGGGTCAGCTGCAGACACAGGGCTGGCTGAGGGGCAGGGGACCCATCGGGGCACCAGCACCAGAGATGGCCTACTTGGGCGAGGAGCGGGTGTAGAAGGGTGCCTGCAGGATCCCAGCCAGAAACACGATCTCATTCTTGGTGGGCGAGTAGTAAGCATTCACCATGGGCGGGGTCATGCTCCACCTGCAAGCAACAGGTGCAAGAGAGCCCAGGCGGTGGGCGGAGTGGAACTCCAGTGGGTTCTCCTTGACCCGGGCCCAAGTCAGCACAAGGACATCGGGCAGCACTGTTTCTGAGGGGGAAACTAGAAAACACCTGAATGTCTATAAATCAGAGATGTCACCTCAGAGGGTGCCACACCAAGGCACTCACAGACAGCAAGAGGGACCATCAGATATTGAATTGAGGTTATTTTTGAGGCTTGAAATGTGTCTAGAAACTGTTCTAAGGTGTGGTCTGTGGACAGTCCCCAAGATCCTCTGGTTTATGATGTCAAAACTATCTTCATTATAACATTGAGACACTTTGCCTCTGCCACTTGTTGAGATGTGCATCAAGGTACAAAAGCAACCGTGGATGACACTGCTGCCGCCTGGGCAGGGAGCCAGGCAAGTCCTAGCAGCCACCTCTCCTTCCCCAGAAGGTGCTCCAACCAAAACAAACCAGCCAGTCATTTTCATTGACAACACCCAGGAAAAAGTAGCCTAACTATTAATTCCATTAAATCTCGGCCCCCAAGTACCAGTCTTTAATATCCCGTGTGACCAATGGGGAAATACCCACGTGGTGCTTCAGGCCTCTCTCATCCTCTTCGGATGACTGACCAGCCATGGAATTTTGGACTTGGGCAACTAGGCAGACATGTTCTTGAAAATGAAAAGGGAAGCTTAGCACCTCAGGGTAAATAATTCACATTTTGTCATTTATTACCAATGATAAAAATGTGAGGTTTCAAAAAAAACTAAAGTTTTAAAGAAAAATTAAAATTTTGGAAAACTTGTATTGACCATCATGAATTTGATAGTACTTTAAGACTTTTCTCAGGAGGTCAACTATGATGTTAACTAATGTGAAAAAAAATTTTTTTTGGCTGCAGTATATGAAAGTGGAAAATCTGTAAATCTTAGTGAAACCACAATTTTTTTTCTTTTCTGTTTTTTTTTTTTTTTTCATACTGGGGACTGAACCCAGGGTGTGTAACCACTGAGCCACATCCTCAGCCCTTTTTAATATAGTATTTAGAGACAGGGTCTTGCTGAGTTGCTTAGGGCCTTGCTAAGTTGCTGAGGCTGGCTTTGGACTCATGATCCCTCTGACTCAGCCTCCTTAGCTGCTGTGATTGCAGGCATGTGCTACCATGCCTGGCAAAACGCTATTTTCCAAAGGACCAATGCATGAGGCCATGATTATGTAAAAAATCCAAAAAGTGCAAGACAGATCAATGATTTTAGTGTACAGGGTATGAAAAGTTCATGGATAAGTTTTCAGATTTTTCATATTGTATTTTTTGGGGGGCGCAAGGAGGCTAATGGGGATTGAACTCAGGGCACATGACCACTGAGCCCCAGTCCAGCTCTATATTGTATTGTATTTAGAGACAGGGTCTCACTGAGTTGCTTAGTACCTCACTTTTGCTGAGGCTGGCTTTGAACTTCTGCCCATGCCTCCTGAGCCACTGGGATTACAGGTGTGCACCACCACGACTGGTTCAGATTTTCCACACTGCATTAATCTTTCCTTCCTTGGGGACTGAACCCAGGGGTGCTCTATCACTGGGCTTCATCCCTTGCCCTTATTTTTTACTTTGCTAAATTGCCTAGGTTGGCCTTGAACTTTGGCTCCTTCTGCCTCAGCCACCTGCGTAGCTTGGGTTGTAGATGAATACTGCTGTGTCTGGCTAGAAGACAAGTTTAAGTGAAAAATTTTAATCTAAAATTTAAAAAGCCAGGTAAATTGGCAGTAGTGTCTGTGCCATATTCTGAAGGTGAAGGCCCACCTACCTTCTTGTTTATTAGGGGGACCCTGGTTGACAATGGAAAACTTGGAGGAAAAGGATGTTTGAACCTCCATTGCCCACAAGAGGGCGCCAGAGGCAAAGAGGACTCGTTCTGACTTTTGGTAAGATTTATCCTGTTTCAGGAGTGGAGGGACTAGTACTGGGCTGACTACATCTAAATTTCCTGGGGAGACCATTTTAAAAAGAAGGGTCTTTCTCCAGATTATTCTGACTTAAGATCTGGGGTAGAAGTTAGGCTATGGCCAGGTGCAGTGGTGCCCAACTGTAATCCCAGCAATTTGGGAGGTAGAGGCAGGAGGATCACATGTTCAAGGCCAGCTTCAGCAACCTAGTGAGGCTCTCAGCAACTTAGTCAAACCCTGTCTTAAGATAAAAAATAAAAAAAGGCTGGGAATTTAGCCCAGTGATAAAGCACTCCTGGGTTCAATCCCCAGGAACTCCCTACCCCCGCTGCAAAAGCCCCCACAACCAAACACCACCATAACAACAACAACAAAAAAAAAACTTCAGGAGGCAACCCCCACACCCTCACCCACATTTTTGGCAGTGCTGGGGAGGGAACCCAGGGTCTCAAGTACTAGGCTGTACTCTACCACTGAGCTACACCCTCATCCTAGGGAAATATCTTTGAAACTGCTCCCTAAGGGACACTGATGCACAGTGGTATTTGCAGTGTTTTCATGTGCTTGGTTATCAGCGCCCATCTAGAACCTTCCCCAGCTCTCAGGGAGACAGTGGGAGAAACCACCGCTCCTGTTTGTGAGGAGTTATGGGACATTCACCCATGCGGAGGGCCTCCTCTCAGGGCCTGGCTCTCCCCAGTTCCCACACTGGATTGCTTCAATGACCCCAGAACCAGTTCCCTTCCCTTCTACTTCGAAGATAATGAAATGAAGGCTCTGAATGCGAAGGCCATGAAGCTGGGATGTGGCGCCAGGCCTCCTCGGCCTCAGAGGCCAGGTTCACTCTGCCAACAGGCTGGGCACTGCGGCACACAGACTGGGGCCAGGATGGGCTCTACTCTGGCTTTTTTTGCAGAGGGTTCTGGGGATTGAACTCAGGGGCACTCGACCACTGGGCCACATCCCCAGTCCTCTTTTGTATTTTATTTAGAAACAGGGTCTCACTGAGTTGCTTAGCGCCTCGCCGTTGCTGAGGCTGGCTTTGAACTTGCGATCCCCTTGCCTCAGCCTCTTGAGCTGCTGGGATTACAGACATGTGCCACCGCACCCAGTGGCTTTTGATTTCTTAATTTGAAAAGAGGGCCAATGTGACAGTCACACCTGGCACCTGACAGTGGGTGGGGAAGGCAAGCTCAGTGGGGTGCATCCCCATGGTGGGGAACCAAGGCCTTCCTGGCCGGGCCTGGGGGACTCACTCGTCTCTGTTGGGGGCTTTCCTGAGCTGGTCAGCGGTGACCCTCCATGAGAAGTTGAAAAATCGCATGGCGTTCTCGAAGTAGAGGTCTGGAACTGCCGTGTATTGAAGAAAGAAGCAGAGACACAGGATGAGAGCACGCCCAGAGGAAACTCAGAAACTCAGACCCCTTGAGGTGAAGGGATGGGTCGGCAGGACCAGGGCCAGAGTGTGGGCTGGAGCTGCAGGCTCCACCCCTCCGGAGGCCTCTAACCTGCTGGGCCCAGCAACAACTGTCTCCTTCAGGCGCCTGACAGTGTCACAGTGCTGCAGGATGCCCCGGCAGTGGTTCCCTTGGGCAAGAAGTATCTCCATCACTGTCCTGCAGGACTGTGACGATGGGTGTGTTCTCCCTGTGTTCTATACCCACACTGGCCAATATGGTAGACTCTGGTGACAGGTGGCTACCGAGCATCTCAAATGTGCTAGTGTAATTAAATTTTAATTAACTTAAGTTTTGATGAATTAAATAGCCCCCCATGGCTGGTAGCTAACAAATTGGACAGCACAGATTTAATGAACCATGCTGGAGTCTAGCTCTGAAATGTCAGGGGACAGGTGTTATCACACCCCCACCCCTGGGCAAGGCCTCTCAGCTCCTGACAGGTGCAAAGCCCTCCCCCAGGTCCACTCCAGATCTTTACGGTGTACCCAAGGGCTGCTATAAAACACTGGGCCCTTAGGGGCAGGTCCCTGTCCTGTGGGCCCTTCCTGAGCTATCTCCAGGAGACTCTGGGTCTCGCATCATGATGACCCTGGGGTGTCTGAAATTATTCTTAAGAAACATGGCTGCGGAATGAGTCTCCTATTCTCAGAAGTAATTTTAATAGTCTTAGGTTTTAAATAGAACCATGATGAGAGGTTATTATAATTTCAAAAATGCCTGAATTTCAGAAATTTCACTCATGAGAAGATAGGAAACTATTATTTGGGGCAAAATCACAACCCACTTAAAGGGGTGATGTGCCGAAGGTTCTGGCAGCAAGCAGGGAGGCAGCAATCCCCCTCCACCTCAGCGGAGCGTCACCGTGCATTTGGGATGGCTGCCTCCTCGTTCCCATTCCCATCTCAAGGTCAAAATTTGAGGTCCGAGTTTTCTCTGAGGAGGTCGGGGTACAACCCTGAAGACAGGTGGCCGCTCTGGGGCAGGAGCGGGGGTGTGAGGGGCTTCACTTTCTACCCACCCCGTGGTGTTTTAGGGCCGTGATGCTGGCCAGCTGACCCCAGCCCTGTGGGCTCTGGGCTCAGGGTCAGGTGGTGCTGCACCTTTTAGGATCTGCTTCCCCAAAACCTTTTTTTTTTTTTAATTTTTTAGTTGTAGATGGACATAATATCTTTATTTTTTTATTTATTTAATGTGGTTCTGAGGATCGAACCCAGGCCTCACGTGTGTGAGGCAAGCACTCTGCCACTGAGCCAGCCCCAGCCCCCCTGACCCCCATTTTATGTAGTGCTTGGGTTGAACCAGTTGGAGTCATGATGCGAGGCCAGCGTTCTCCCACTGAGCTAATCCCCTGATGGCTGTCATGATGCCAGGTCAGCCTCCCTGCCTCCAGAAGCCCTGGGTGTCCCGCCCACCTTGGCCCCTCCCCAAGTGGGCACTTGGGATGGCAGGGCGTAAACCACTCACGTCGTTGAACACTTTGTCCAGTTCCTTGGGGTCCATAATGAAGTTGGGGTAGCCTATCACATTGTAGATGGCGTCCGCCTAGATGGGAGGGACACAGAACTGAGCACCCGCGATGCTGGCCAGCTGGCCCCAGCTCTGCGGGCTCTGGGCTCAGGGTCAGGTCAAGGGGCGGGGGATCAGGCACCTCCCCACTTAGGACTTTCACATCTCTTTTTGGAAACATTCCCTCCTTGCCTAACTTATCTTTTTTAAAAAAATATTTATTTTTTAGTTATAGGTGGATACAGTATCTTTTTTTTCTTTACTTTTATGTGGTGCTGAGGATCGAACCCAGTGCCTGACACAGGTGAGGCAAGTGCTCTACCGCTGAGCCACCACCCCAGCCCCCAGTTAATCTTTTGGGTTTCTGATTAAATGTTGCTTCCCCAAGGGAAGCTGCTATAGTCCAAATGTGTCCCCAAAGTTCAAGTGTTGGAACCTTTGGCAGGTGATGAGGTTCTGAGGCTCCGTCCCCCACCACTGGGGAACTGGGAGCTGTGGAGGGAGTGGGCACCACAGTGGCTTGGTCCACCTCTCTTGCGCGTGCTCTCCTGCCTGTCCACCTTCGGCCAAGAGATGTGTGACACTGGGCTTCAGGCTGTCCCCCCAGCCTGCTAGACTGGTCACAAGGCAGGACAGCATCCATGCGTGCCCAGGGGACAGGCTGGCCTCTCCTAGCCCTGCACTCTCTCTGCTGCTCTCGCCCGGTGCAGGAAGCCTGGGTGCCCGAGCTCCCGGGCAGCCTCACCTTCTCCTTGGCTGACTTCCGGGTGTCCTCATCCATCCACTTCAGCATGCTCAGGCTCTCCTCAAAGGCCTTCTTGATCTCCAGGATTATCTTGCTGGCCTGAGGAGACAGATGTTGCACCCTCAGCTCTGGGCACTGGCCCCCTGGATGCAACCAGTGGCCCAGGCATCATTTCAAAAGGTTAAAGACAGCAGCACAAAGTATTTATTACAAAGGAGGAATGAATATGTCATGCAGCATGGATGAGCTGGCAAAAAATTATATGAAGTGGAAGAAGCCCAATGTGAAAGTTTACGTGCGGTACGGTTCCGCTGTGAGAGCTATGCACAGCAGGCAAGCAGCAGGAATGGAACTCAAGTGGGGGTGCCTGGCTGGGGAGGGAGGCAGAGGACAGGAGTGACTGCTGATGGGCACAGGGGTGATGAGAATCAAGTTGATTGTGATTCCTGCACAAGTGAGAACATCCTAAAACCTCTGAAATGACGTGTGCACACTTTCAATTCCCGAGTTGTACGTGAGGTGAATCACATCTCAAAAAAACTGTTTCTAAAGTGCCTGGGTATAATGTGGCTGAAGACCACTCAGCCTGCTCACAGAGAGGATGTGGGGGAGAGCAGAGGGCGGCTTGGTGGGAGGCCTGTGTGCTCAACAGCTGGCTGGGCTGGAGGGTGTGGCAGCTCTGGTTTTAAAGGACATATAAATGGCAATAGCAAAGGTGAGACTTTCAAAAGTAGAACATGTCTCAGATTTCAAATAAAAACGTTGGCTTCTAACCCGCCCACCTGACTCTCGCCGACGCAGAAGACGCGGTCGCCAGGGCTCAGGCACACGTGTGAGCCACCGCAGAAGGTGAAGGAGCAGCGCGAGGAGCTCAACGGTGCGCACGACGGACAGCCTCCTGCCGCGCTCACGTCCCCCAGAGGCCGCCCACCGCGCATGGCTCTGCGGGGAGGCCGGGGTTCTCAGCCCTCGCACCCCGCCGCAGCCCAAGGCGCTTCCGGCCCCGCCCGCAAGCCCCGCCGCTCCCCCGCAGCCGAAGGCGCTTCCAGCCCGGCCCCGCGCTTCCGGCCCCGCCACCCGCCCACCTGACTCTCGCCGCGCCGCCGCCTGCCCACCTGACTCCCCGACGCAGAAGACGCGGCCGCCAGGGCTCAGGAACACGTGCGCGCCGCCGCACCGCAGAAGGTGAAGGAGCAGCGGGACGCGCGCAGCCGCTGCACCGAGGTGCGCAGGAGGAACAGCCTCCTGCCGCGCTCAGGTCCCCCAGAGGCCGCCCACCGCGCATGGCTCTGCGGGGAGGCCGGTTTCTCAGCCCGCGCGCCCCGCCGCTCCCGCGCAGCCGAAGGCGCTTCCGGCCCCGCCCCGCGCGCTTCCGGCCCCGCCCCCCGCCCACCTGACTCTCGCCGCGCCGCCGCCCGCCACCTGACTCTCGCCGTGCCGCCGCCACCCGCCACCTGACTCTCGCCGCGCCGCCGCCGCCCGCCACCTGACTCGCCGCGCCGCCGCCACCCGCCACCTGACTCTCGCCGCGCCGCCGCCGCCTGCCCACCTGACTCCCCGACGCAGAAGACGCGGCCGCCGGGGCTCAGGAAAACGTGCGCGCCGCTGCACCTTGGTGCGCAGGAGGAACAGCCTCCTGCCGCGCTCAGGTCCCCCAGAGGCCGCCCACTGCGCATGGCGCTGCGGGGAGGCAGGGGTTCTCAGCCCGAGCGCCCCGCCGCTCCCGCACAGCCGAAGGCGCTTCCGGCCCCGCCCCGCGCGCTTCCGGCCCTGCCCCCCGCCCACCTGACTCTCCCCGCGCCGCCGCCCGCCACCTGACTCTCGCCGCGCCGCCGCCGCCTGCCCACCTGACTCCCCGACGCAGAAGACGCGGCCGCCGGGGCTCAGGAACACGTGCGCGCCGCTGCACCGTGGTGCGCAGGAGGAACAGCCTCCTGCCGCGCTCAGGTCCCCAGAGGCCGCCCACCGCGCATGGCGCTGCCGGGAGGCCAGGGTTCTCGGCCCGCGCGCCCCGCCTCTCCCGCGCAGCCGAAGGCGCTTCCGGCCCCGCCCCGCGCGCTTCCGGCCCTGACTCTCGCCGCTCAGCCGCTCGCCCACCTGACTCTCGCCGTCACAGAAGACGTGGCAGCCGCGCCGCAGAAGGTGAAGGAGCAGCGCGACCGGGCGCAGCCCGCCCACAGGTACAGGTAGCACACGTGATGAGCATGGCCGGCGCCCGCTGCCGGGGAGGCCCGGCCGCCCCGCCGCGCCCCGCCCCGCCGCGCCCCGCCGCGCCCCGCCCCGCCGCGCCCCGCCCCGCCGCGCCGCGCCGCGCCGCGCTCAATAATTAATTGAATTTTAAATGACCCATAAATTTTGAAGCAATTATCCTATAGGATAATTATCCTATAGGATAATTGCTTCAAAAATAGGATAATTGCTTCAAATAGGATAATTGCTTCAAAATTTATGGGTCATTTAAAATTCAATTAATTATTAGGTCTATAACATCTTACAAAGGACTGAAACAGATTTCTAATTATTTGAATAAAAGCAGTTTTAGAATTTGTTAACAGTTGGGAGATTTTTTAATTATATGTTTTTATATTTTTACTGACTCTAAAAACCCTGAAGGACTTTTTAAAAAGCCTGTGAAGGTAAAAAGATTATTTATGATAGTTGTTTGTGAACCCATTGTTTATTCAATGCGTTTTTATTGGGCCCCTCCCAGATGTTGCAGACAGAGGGAGTCTGCATTGACAGTGTCCAACCTGGTCTGATGAAACTTACAGTACAGATATCCTATGTTAAGTTATGTTAAGGGAAATAATTTCCAAGGCTATGTGGATCCGTTCCTAGAATAAGAAAGGAGAATAAAACAGCATATTTGGGCTGGGGTGGAAGCTCAATGGAAGAGTGCTTGCCTAGCATGTGTGAGGCACTAGGTTCAATTCTCAGCACCACATATAAATAAATGAAATAAAGATCCATTGACAACTAAAAATATTTTTTAAAAAGGTGAATAACTAGTGATTGACAGGACAGCACTTCATGGTCTGTAATCTCAAATTCACATCTTAAAACAAATGTGGCTCTCATGTGTGTTTTAAATACTATAGTGGATAACCAGGTTAATATGAGAATTGTTCTTTTCCATCATATTTTGGGGGAAAGTTGTCCTATATTTTGGTTCATTGGCTAGAAACCATCAGGAATCTTTTGTTAATCTGTGACTAAACTCTACAGTTTACCTTTTGAGTCTTTATTGTTAGGAACAGTGAGGAGTATATTGTTTAGATTAGTATTTTCTGTTCTCTGAATGGTGTACACATGTATGGCAAGGATGACGAGACTTTATCTTAATGTCTTACCTCTGTCATCTTTGTGGAACTTTTGTAACTTAAGGCTATTGCCATGTAACTAAAATCTGAATTCACATTATAATGTTTGTGTACATATGTTTTCAACTTGCAAAAAGTTTATCACTTTATTTGAGTATATTATGTCAATTTTGTTTTTATTTTTTATGTTTTTCCTTTTATTTAATATTGTACTCTGTCAATAATTTTTTTCTGGTTATATTTAAGTACATGTGAAGTAGGAGTAGTTAACGATTGAAATATGTATTTCTTGCTTAAAATTAATGTTTGTTTCAGCACAGGATGACAGTTGTTAAAATCTGATTGTTTGAGTACATAGGTCCTGTATTATTATGTGTCTAATTGTTGTAGTCCCAGACAATTTACTTATTTAGTGATGTTTAGTATTCTTCTTACATTGTTAAAACTCCAAAATATTATTGGTATAGACTGAAAAAGTAAGCAAAGCTTTGCACTGTATAGAATAAAATGAATCAAACTTTTCTCTCATGGGCAGTGGCAGAGGAATGAAGATAATGAGGCAGTGCTGTGCTGAGAAAGGAATATGATGAATAAAGCATAGTTTGAGTATTTATTTAAATACTTATTATCATTTATAAAGTGTTAATGCGAATTTAACATCATAAGTTTTAAACTAAAAAGCTGTAGATTTGCACTAGTGAAATAAAATTTCTTTTTCTTTTTTTTCTTTTTGCAGGATTTTGCTAATATAATGAAAATGCTAAGAAGCTTAATTCAAGATGGTTACATAGCCTTATTGGAGCAGCGTTGCCGAAGTGCTGCGCAGGCCTTTACAGAGTTGCTAAATGGTTTAGAACCTCAAAAAATAAAGGTAAAATTGCCAAATCATAGCTTGTTTATCAATACCAGTGCACCTCAGATGAATTTAGAAAAAATCAAGGCTTTAACTCGAATTTATATACCTTATACCTGGGCTGGGAGCAGGTGAATCTCCTCCAGGTTGTGGGGCACAGGTGATGATCCCAATTCAGAGTTTGTGATTACATTCAATGTATGATCCATGCTTATGTTCTCTTTTTGACCATTGTTGGGGTTATCAGAACCTTCTGGCCTTTCCTTTTATGAAAAGGAGTCTTTTAATAAAGCAAGAATTTGGACTCGCTTTTAGGTTGCATTTTTTTATCCAGCAAGAAGGAATTAATTAGATAAATGAGTAGCTTAAGCAAGATTGTGAAAGCAGATATCTTACTTAATCTGTTACTAACACATGCAAAAACACATGATTTTAATTAAAAATTATTCTAATTTATTATGAACTATGCCTTAAACAACTGACACATCGATTCTGTGTTTTATTTTTTTTAATTTTTTTTTAGTTGTAGTTGGACACAATACCTTTATTTTATTTATTTATTTTATGTGGTGCTGAGGATGGAAGCCAGGGCCTCGCTCATGCTAGGCGAGCACTCTACCGCTGAGCCACAACCCCAGCACTGATTTTGTGTTTTAAATACTTGATATGAATATAACAGTTTTGTATTTGCAAAATATATTTTCTAATTCTATTTGATCATTAATTCAATCATACTGATGAATGATGTTATTACACTTGTTTAGTGATGTTATTACACTGTTGTGGCTAGAAGGTTAATGTGATGTAAACTGGCAGATTTATGTTTAGATTTTTAACTAAAGCCTTTTTATTGACAGCAATTGAACCTGGCCATGATTAAATATGTATTAGTAGTATATGGACTTGCCATTTCTCTGCTTGGAATAGGACAGCCTGAGGTAAGATTGTAACACAAGAACAAACAATTAAAATAGGATATTGGTTTTGTAAGATATATAAAAACTGTTTTTCCATTTTGGCTCATTTCCTTCTGTGTAATTTCTTGAAAGGCTGAAATAGCTAAATTTAAATAGTTTGTGCTTTTTTTTTCTTTTTTTTTAAAGAAAACTTTGTATTCCTATTAGAAAAAAGTAATGCTTGCAGTACTGGGCTTCTACATCTTACTTACATAAAAAATAAAGAATCTAATGTATCATGGTAGGCAAATTGCAAAAACATAAAGTTGAAGGAAAAGAGCAGGTTGGAGAACACAAACATTGTGATAACACTAGTGTATAATTTCGTATAGAACAATACTAAATATTGTTTATGGATACCTCTGCATTTTGTAAAACTGAAAAAAAATCATGGACTACCCGTTTATCATATTTAAGATAATGACAACATTTATTGATAAAAGAGGGAATGGGCCTGAGGAAGTTAGAAAGGAGATGTCAACTTTGTGTTATGCTGTTTTATTAGAAAACTGAAGTAAACATGATCATGCTTAATAGCTCTTAGTTCTGGGTGATGAGTAGTTTGGTGTTTGGTTAATTCTTAAGTGGAGGATTCAGGTAATAGCATATGGTCTGCATGTAGGTGTGAGCTCTAGTGGTCCCCATTACTCATGCTCTTCTTTAACTTTCCTGGGATGCTTACTTACCTGTGCTTTTCAGTGTTATAACATTGTTTGAGGTTCTCTAGAATGATTTCAAGTATTATAACATATCCTTTCTGCCAACTTGGATGCTAAACTTCCCTGTTAAAATGAAAGTTCAACTCTAAATTGCTACCTAGTTAAGATCAAACTTGACGTTTATGTTTTACTCACTTCTGAGAATCTACAGTGCCTGAGGTTCATTTTCCTTGTTCTTGATGTGACAGATGGAATGCCTTCTATTAATTCCTGTCTAATTCTGTTTTATAATATATCAATGGAAACAGGACTTCATGATTTTAATTCTATCTTGACAGAATAATAAATTTCATGCTTTCCCTTATTGGAATTGAAGAAATAGTTTCTTATACTCATGATTTACTATAAAATAGACAAATTTTTTTAAAAAACTATGAATATGGTAGAATTTATGCATTTAAAAGATTTTCATCAGCATAGACCCTTAAGGAAGTCATGTGTTGACCACAGTCCAGCCCTTGTTTCAGACATTCTTGGGATGCCTCTAAAGGGCTATTTTTTTTTTGGGGGGGGCTATTTTTAAGATAGCTTTTGTCTAAGAGAGCAGTACTTAATAGGATGTAGATTACAATGTGTGTGCATGTGTGTATTTGTATTTGTGTGTTTTTTATCATGAATTTACATCTTATAGTATTAGCCAGCATGGGCCATCACTTTGTGTGTACAAAGAAACGTTTATATAGTTGGCTGTCTTATATTTTTGGCAAGGTTGGATTTGTTGAATTCCTGGGTTTCCATATGTTCATCTGATTAGCTACAGGAAATTTCTATAACTTCTAAGAAAATGAAATGCAGAGAATATAATTTTTCCATAAGAATTTTTTAATATACAGTTTTTTTAATATTACACGAAATAAATCAACTTTGGGGTGAAGTCTGTTTTAACATTTTTCTTCTTGCATAAGTGATTATTGTTCTCACCTTTATTAAAGGAATTATCTGAAGCTGAAAAACCAGTTTAAAAGGATTATTGAACACTACCCCAATGAGGGACTTGATTGCTTGGCCTATTGTGAAATTGGAAAAAGTATATTTAAAAAAAACCAGGTTAGTAGAAATGACATTAATTTCCAGGCTGATAAATTTGAAGTCTTAATGTGATGATGATCCTTTTTCTGGAATTATTTTGTTACCTTATGTGTGGCACACTATTATGATTGTGATTTACTTTGAGGAGCTGACATCTTAGTATCGATATTAAGTATTAAAGCAAGATCAATCAGTGCAATTCTTGATGCTTCTTAATTTTGTAATTCATAAGAAAGTCAGTAATAGAGTAATTAACATGAAGAATTTAATATCCATTTGTACATTTCATGTATAAATGGTGACTGAATTGATATAAATTAGTACTTTAAAATATGGTTTATACATTTTGATGTTAAGCACCTATTTCCAAAACAATTGTATGAAAGTGTTTTAAATAAAAGGTACATGTTAACATGATGTTAAATACATCATAAGTTAAGCATAAAAACCTTTCTGAATTTCTATTATAGTAGAAATCCTTATTCCAAGTTCAAAATACAACTTTTCTCTAAATGTTTTATTGCTCTTAGTCTTGTCTCCCCAGATTGCCTGTATGACCCTTACAGAACAGGATTGTGTCTTGGGCTTTAAAAAAAGAAATCTGTGTTTCCAACCACTTGCATTCAATATACATAGGTTACAGTATAAAGAAATAATTGTTCACTGATTGAAATATCTCTTATAATTTTTAATTTTCCTCATATTTTCATCTAACTTTTTAGGGAAAGTTTTTTATGAGATTCTTGGGAACCCAATCTTAGAGTGTGCCTGGAACCTCTTTGTAGATTTTTAAAGATTAAAGAAAATTCTTTTACTTCATGAAGTTAATTTTGAATTGGTCTGTAAGGATCAAGTAGTTACAAGGGAAATAGGATTTAGCAATCACCTTTATAGTAATAGCAAATGAAATTAATTTCAAAGTGTAGTGTAAATTGTTAGGACATACTTGTTTAATGCAACGGTGATATGCTGGTATTCACAAGGTCCAGGAAAGAAACATAAATGTGTAAAATCATGGAAATGTGGTAAACTGAAAAGTCTTTGCCATGTTGAAAGGCATTTACATTTTAATTCCTAAGTAATATGATGTGGGTAAAAGTCTAATAGCTGCTTTTTGGCATTGTAATGTACCATTTGTATCCTGCTATTGATAATTGTCTTATGGTGGATGGTAGTCTAGCTTTTCTACATATAAATCTTTTTTTTTTTTTCAATTTTTTGTCAGTGAGTTATTGGCTATTTTTTAAACTTTATTTTTATTTGTTTACTTTTATATGGTGCTGAGGATCGAACCTAGTGCCTCACGTGTGCAAGGCAAGCACTCTACTACCACTGAGCTACAACCCCAGCCCTACATATGAATCTTTACATATGTATAGGCAAAAATAAGTTTTTAAATTAGAAAATAGTTTCAAGATTGGAGAAAGCAGGGAATCTCTTTTTTTAGTCTAAAGAGAATAAAGCCCTCATTAACTTCATAATCTAATACTTCAGTATCTTTTTTTTTATTGTTGATTCCTAGGAATTGATGACTCTGGTATCTCTCTCTGTCTTTCCTTTTCAGCCTCTACACATACTTCATATGTGTGCAAATGTTTTCTTTTTTTTATTGGTTATTCACAACATTACAAAGCTCTTCACATATCATATTTCATACATTAGAATCAAGTGGGTTATGAACTCCTATTTTTACCCCAAATACAGATTGCAGAATCACATTGGTTACACATCCACATTTTTTTACATACTGCCATATTAGTGACTGTTGTATTCTGCTACCTTTCCTATCCTCTACTATCCCCCCTCCCCTCCCATCTTCTCTCTCTACCCCATCTACTGTAATTCATTTACCTCCATGTTTATTATTCCATTCCCCTCACAACCTCTTATTTTTTGAATGGAACAAAGTTGCATTTTAAAAGGAATAGAACGCACCTTACCATGATAAAGCCAAAGGCCAGGACACAGTTATATTTAGTTTATATTACTGTAATAGCAAGCAGCAATAAACCTTAGTTTTATTTAAAGGAAATTTAGTGTTCATTGAATACTTCCATCTGATGTTTTATTGAAGGTACTCCTACCAAGAAGCTCTAGGTCTTGTGAACTCTTGTAGTAAATGAAAATATCACATCACATCTTTTTCTTTTTTTTTTTTTCCTAATTCTGATTTTAGATTCCTAGAAGCTCTCAATCACTTTGAGAAAGCAAAAACCTTGACTTATCGTCTTCCAGGAGTGTTAACTTGGCCCACCAGTAATATGATTATTGAAGAGTCTTAGCCAGAGAAAATAAAGGTAACAGTTTGTTTTTGAGAATGTTCCCTGCTAGCTATATTAAGTGATGCAGGTGTTGAAAGACAGACAGTAGTACTCTCCTCACAGTCCCTGACATGCATTCTCCCTTGAAAGAGAAACAATGACTTTTAATGCACTTTTCCTAGGTACTAGTGACACACCTTCCATTCATCATTACATTTTCCTTACAGCAGCCTTGAGAATTGTGTAGTATGATCATTTCCATTTTACAGTTTAGATAGGTGAAGTGATGAGCTCATGGTTAAGCATCAAGGAAGTGGTAGAGCTGGAACTTGAGTTCAGGCATTCTGACATTAGTGCATGTGTTATTAAGCAGGATGCTGTACTGGTTGTACTTAGAGGAAGGTACAGTATTACTGTTTTATTATATTAATATCATTATTGAGATGGTACCTGAGTTTATGAATTGAATTATGAATTTAGTGTCATTTCTGGAGCCATATGGATGCTTTACCAATTCTAGAAAAACTAATAAATTTTGTCTCATATACCAGAACTTGCTTTTGTATGAAGCTTTTAAAAGTACAGGGGCCAACTTTTACAACTTAATAGTAAAAAGAGAAATAATCGAATTTACAAGTATATAATAGACATATCTGCAAAGAAAATAGTGATAACCCATTAGTACAATATTGTTAACCATTAAGGAAATGCAAATAAAAACACAGTGAGATACTGGTTCACACTCTGAGGATATGCATAGATATTAAGTGTTGGCAAGGGGATGGAAATATTATAACATTCATACTTTGCTGGTTGTAATGTAAAATGGTGCAGCTGCTTTGGGACAACAAGACTGGCAATTCCTCAAATAGTTAAACATAGGGTTACCATGTGACACAGCATTTCCACTACTAGATTTGTACAAAAAAAGGAAAACATGTTCTCCCCAAAACTTGTACATGAATGTTTATAGCAGCACAATTCATAATAGCCCCAAAGGGGGAACAACCCAAGTATCCACTGATGAATAGATAAACAATAAGTACTGATATATGATACAACATGCATGAATCTTGCGAACACTGTACAAAATAAAAGAAGCCAGACACAAAGGTCACATGCTGTATGATTCTGTATATATGAAATATCCAGAATAGGCAAATCTGTATACAGAGACAGAAAATAGATTGTCTAGGTCTGGGCATTAGGGGAAAAAGATGAGGAACTGCTAATGGTATTGAGTTCCTTGTTGGACGATGAAAATATCTAAATTTAGATTGGTGATGGTTGTACAACATTTTGGATATATTAAAAGCCACTGAACTGTACTCTTATGTAAGTTTTATTATATTTATATCAACAAAGCTGTTACAGAAAAATAAAGCACAGAGATTATTAGATTTTCCTCTCATTATACCATATTGGGATGGAGATATACAAGTTATTGACAACAAAATCCAGTACTGAAAGCATGGTGTTAGTCTCTTGGGGGCTTCTAATTCTCTAGAGCATTAACAAATACATGTGACAGAGATAGATGAATGGGAGTGTTAGGATTTTAGATCAAGTTACATTGAGAAAGAGATGAATCATAGGATTTTCAGGCTTGCCGTAAGGCTTATTTTATCTTAATTGTTCGACCCACCAGAGTCGATGAGGACACGGGTGCTGGAGCAGGACTTATGGCAGTGCAGCCTGACAGGTAAGTGGGCTGCAGGAGAAGGGCCGCCCAGACGCACCACCTGGTGCACACCAGCTTTTCGCAAGCCAGGTCTCAAAGGAGGTTTTCCCGGGCGGGGCTTCCCCTCCACTGGTAGGGGGTGGGTGGAGCTCGGTGCAGGGCACTTCGTGGTAGCCTGGCGGTGGGCGAGGTGGGCGGGCACTCCAGCTGTGCGGGTGGTGCCCCTTGACACTTATAGCGGGCGGGTGTGGGGGCGGCGGGGGGCGGGGCGGCGGTCCGGGAGGCGGGGCCAGGCGCCGGTGGGGCCTGGCGGCGTCTAGGGGCCAGACGGCCGCGGGCCAGGCGGCGGCGGGCCCTGCGGCAGCGGCGGGCCCTGCGGCGGCGGCGGGGGGGGGGGGGGCGGGGCCCGGCGGCGGGGGGGCGGGGCCGGTCGGGTGTGGGGGCCTGCGCGCCCTGACCGGTCTGCGCATGCGCGAGCCCGGCCAGGCGGCGCGAGGTCACAGGTGGGCGGTTGGCGGCGGTTGGCGGCGGCTAGCAGTTGGGCGGGCTGCTTTGGATGCTGCTCCCCAGCTGGGGTCCTCCACACAGTGTAGCAGGTGAGCAGGCCGGGGCTGCCTTCGGGGCAGAGGTCCCGGAGGCGGCGCGGGGGGGGGGGGGGGCGGGCGGCGGTCCATGAGGCGGGGCCGGCGCCGGTGGGGCCTGGCGGCGGCTAGGGGCCAGACGGCCGTGGGCCAGGCGGCGGCGGGGGCCGGGGCCGGGCGGCGGGGGGGCGGGGCCGGGCGGGTGTGGGGGCCGGCGCGCCCTGACCGGTCTGCGCATGCGCGAGCCCGGCCAGGCGGCGCGAGGTCACAGGTGGGCGGTTGGCGGCGGCTAGCAGTTGGGCGGGCTGCTTTGGATGCTGCTCCCCAGCTGGGGTCCTCCACACAGTGTAGCAGGTGAGCAGGCCGGGGCTGCCTTCGGGGCAGAGGTCCCGGAGGCGGCGCGGCGGGGGGGGGGGGGCGCGGGCGGCGGGGTGCGCTGCCATCAGGGCGGCGGTCCATGAGGCGGGGCCGGGCGGCGGTGGGGCCTGGCGGCAGCTTGGGGCCTGTCGGTAGCTTGGGGCCAGGCGGCGGGGGGCCCAGCAGCGGCGTGGCCCGGGCGGCGGGGGGGGGGGGGGGGGGCGGTGCCGTCGGGGCGTCAGTCCGGGAGGCGGGGCCGGGCGGCGGCTTGGGGCCGGGCGGCGGCTTGGGGCCTGGCGGCGGCTTGGGGCCTGGCGGCGGCTTGGGGCCTGGCGGCGGCTTGGGGCCTGGCGGCGGCTTGGGGCCTGGCGGCGGCTTGGGGCCTGGCGGCGACGGGCCGGCGGCGGAGGGACCGGTGGCGGCGGGGGGCGGGGCGGCGGAGGGACCGGTGGCGGCGGGGGGCGGGGCGGCGCGGCAGGGGGCGGGGCGGCGGAGGGCGCTGCCTTCGGAGTGGGGCTCCGGGAGGCTGGGCCGGGCGGCAGTGGGGGGGCGGATATTTATATACAGTATATTAAGAGATTTAGTTTTATTCTTATACTAAGAATTTCCTGTTTTTTCCTGTCAGATGTTTTTGATTTATGTGTGAAAAAATTCAAAAAAGACAGTTTTAAAATGTGTAATGTTAAATTACTGATCTTCAGTATTTTCTGATTATAAGTGTTGCATTTGTACTTAAAAAAACTCCATAAATGAATATTTTCAAGCACACATTTGTCTTGAAAATATTCATGTATCAAATTTGTGCATGTCATTTGGGTTGTATAAATGTAGAAGCATATTAAGCATATACTGGTAATGTGACATATATTTTAAATATGTAGAAATTATATTCTTTTTCTGTTTTCCACAATTTCAGAGCCACTTCTATAGATATTGAAGAAACCAACAGAATGGTATACTTAAATGTGTCGTGTACTAATGGCATTGATTTAGCTGTGAGTGTGCAGTGGGAGACGATATCTGAAACAGCCCTTGGCATGAGTATGTTTAGTTTTTTATGAGAAAAAAATGCTGTAACTCAGAAATGTTGCATGTATAAGATTTACATTATTTCCATGAATTATAATTTATGGGTTTATTAAAAATGGGAAACAGATATTTAATTTTATTACTATATCCAAGAATATTTGAGTGCCTAGGAATGTTACTGAGCTCATGGAGCTTAGAATTTAAAGTGTACCAAAATAATAAGTAAAAATCAATGTGGAGGAATCAATTATGCAAAGAACTGGGTTGGGGGAACCTGGGAGACACGAGGGGGAAGCTTTAGAGGCAGGAAACTCAGGCATAAAAGGACATGTCATAATTGAAGAACCTCAGTGAATAGGGAGTACAGAAATAGGGGAGATGCAGAGATCATTGAAGAACTTGAGAAATATTTTATGGATGTCAATCTTTTATCCCAGAGTTAATGGAAAACCTTTGAGTGGTTTAGGCATGGGGAAGATGGTATGGTATGATCATGTTTGCATTTTTAAGTGTTATTCATAGGACCGTGTAAAGAATTGGTTGGTATAGCAGAGAAGAGAGGATGCATGGAGATGAGCAAAAGGGCAACAGATGATGGAAGTTTAGAGCAGGTGATGAACTGGGTGCAAGGGTGAGGGTGAGACCCAGATGACTCCTAGCTTGTGTGGTAGGATAGAGTGTCTTGCCACTGACTAAGAGATGTGTGAAAGAAGGCTAGGTGTTGTTTTGGTGAGGGAATTAAAATAAATCTGTTTTAGCACATTTTAAGTTTGAGTTCCTTTTGAGAAGGCGTTTATACTCAAAGGAAGGTCTCTGCTGCAAGATAGACTTAGGGATCTGACATGTGTTACTGTTTTTAAAGTCATGGACATTGATTTAACAATCTGAGAAGAGGAGCTCTAGACAGAGAAGGGAAGAAGACCCAGCCTGAAAATTGAAAAGCATCAGATTGAATGGCTAGGGATAGCAGAGTGATCTCACGAAGGGGATTTGGAGACCTGGTGAGAAATACAGGAGAAAACAGTAGATTGCAGATACTAGAAGAGTGTGTTAAAGGGTGGGAGACGGGCTGGGGCTATTGCTCAATGTCAGAGTGCTTGCCTAGCATGCCCAGGGTCCTGAGTCCAAACCCCAGTGCTGGAAAAAAGAAAAGAAAGAAATAAAACATGTTTTAGCATATTTCCCTTTAAAATTACAGTTAGCAAGTATTTATATTTAAATAGACCTTGGGAAAGTTCATATGGCTATAGAGTGAAGTATTAGTACTCCTTTTGTTATCCATAATTGTTATTTTAAGTTACTATTTTTAAGTTTTCTAGCCTCTTTCTCTCTCTCTCTCTCTGTCCCTGTCTCTCTCTCTCTCTGTCCCTGTCTCTCTCTCTCTCTCTCTCTCTCTCTCTCTCTCACACACACACACACACACACACACACACACACACCATGGGGAATTCATTTGTATTGAAGTCATTAGTCTCAATGTTTAAATAACAAATTAGAGCAGATAAGTTTGAGAAGGAATTATGCACTGGTAAATAATGATTTATGTTTTTTAGGGGGAATGGATGTTGTCTTTTCCATATTTCAAAGTTTTTTTGGACAAGCCAGTTTCTGGCTGGTGTTTCTTTACTTTGGAAGATTCAGTATATGGTATAATGTTAAGAAAATCATCATTTACTATTTACCGATGGCAAGGGATTTTTATTCCAGTAAAGGTAAACATTGCTTATTTTTTTCCACAGTGCACAAAATAATATATACAAGTAAATGTGAGATACATTATGAGTTAACTGTTTTTTGTAATTCTCATTTTCTAGGATTTAATGATACAAAATCCTAAAACTTGTGAGGCCTTTAATATTGGTCTTTCCCCCTACTTTGTAATTACTCATAAAGAAAGAAATGAAGAGAAGTCTTCTGTTAACAGTGTGTATACCTTCACATCTGGATTCCAGTTATTCCTGGTAAAAACAAAATCTTCATTTTATATTGCTTTACCTAAAAGAAATTCAGATTTGTAAGACTGATCTAAATGGATGACAATGTATATTCTATGTTAATGAGTAACAGAACTTTTTGCAAGTTGATACAAATTGTAGCATGTATCTTAAACGGGGGCTATTTTTGTTGGCTTGAAATGATGTATGCTTATGATATATGCATACCTAGTGATCAGAATAGTTTTAAACATCGAGTCTTAAACATCAAATACTAACTCATTAGTATAATATTTAGTGCCTTTCTGAGTTAAACTCTTTAAATTTTTATTCCCACTTTTCTGTCTTCCTTGCAGGTGCAAACAATCATTATTTCTGAGAGTTCCCAAGTAAGATATTTTACTTCAGACAGTCAAGATTATTTAATTGTTGCAAGTCAAAGAGAGGATTCCGAATTAACTCAGGTTTGAATCTTTGAAAATGAAGATCTCCCCAACTTTTAAAAAAATACTGTAATTGAAAGTTATGAGGTAGGGTCTAGAGATTTGGTATAAAAGAAAACCATAGTTTGTGGTAAAGTAGTAAAGGAGAATATGAATATTTATTGGTCCCAATTAACTTTTAAACAACAGTTATGAATATTATATGTTCTTCAAGAGCCAAAGCAAATGTAATCATAAACATGAACATTTAATAAGAATTTAATTGAGTTGGAAAACATTATGGAGGAAAATCACACAGCTAGATAGATGGTATCACTAAAAATTCATGATTAACATTACCAATTGGGCACTCAGCATCACCCCAGAAATTTCACATTTTTCTAGCACACTACATCTTATAATCTCCTTAATGCTTAATTGATAATTTTTGTCTCTGGTGCTTCTGTACATGCTTCTTATCGCCTCATTTTCAACTAATGACCTCAGTGAAATGAAAGTCACTAGAGGGAGATTACTTATTTTCCCAACACCAAATTCAAAATTCCACTTAAAAGCCAGTGTTGCCCCTCCCTCCTGCTGCAGCGGAGGAGTGTCCTTCTGGAGAAGCCCTTCCTTTCACATGGCTGCCCCTCAGCCTTCATAAGGTTTAGTTATTCCCTCCATAGCTGGCATTTCTTTCTCCACGAAATTATTACAGTTGGCATAAATAGTTGAGAATTGTTCAGTTTACAACGAAATCCCTTGATCTCTTCCCTTTCTGATTTCTTTTTTTTCATTTATTTTCTCTCCTTTTCGGTAGGACGTTGTGAGAGAAGTGTCAGCTAGCTTTGTCTACTTCTCATGCTCACCCATGGCGACTGGGTTGCCAAATCTAGTGGATATGTTTATCACTGTCATATACAACTTCCCACCAGCATGAGACTTAGTCATACCCAAATCTCATCCTCCTCTACTCTTGCTTTGTGATACCACAAGGCTTTCCTTCTTAAGAACTCTGTCTGCTCAGTCTCCATTGCTGGATCCTCCTCCCTTTTCTGAATCAATATGTCTTAGAGTATTCCATAATTCAGTTTTAGTTCATATTTCTTCTTTCTTTTCACCTACTATGGGAAATTTCATCAGTTCTGTAGCTCTTCATAGGAACATTAGGCTAGCTTTACATATCAGCTGTAGGCTAATGTCTTTCAAATCATATCTGCAACCTTTCCTCTGTAGTCCAGACTTGAATGTCTAACTGCCTATTGATGCATCCACTTAAATATATTTTAGGAGTGTGTTATAATGTATATCAAGCTGAACTGTAATTAATTTTCTCTATGAAACTGTGCTTGAGTATTTGCTTTTATCTCGGGAAGTAGTAACCTCAGAAATGCAAGTGCTCAAGGGAGAATTCTGTGATATATTTTGTTGAATTACCCCCTTTTTTTTCTTTCACATCTAATTGATCATTAAGTGTTTTTGAATCTGTGTCTCCATAATATTTTTGAGTGTAGACATTTCTTTCCACCTCAGCTCATCTCCATCTAAGCGTAGTTCTTATCTTTTCTTACCTGAACTGCTAGTCTCCAAGCAAGTCTCTGAAGTTCTCTGATCTCCTCAGATTCATTCTCTATTGGTAGCGAGAGTAATCTTTTAAAAATATTGATTCATGTTACTCATTTAAAAAATTTAGTGATTCCCAATGATAATAAATTTAGCATTAGTTAGTATACTATATATGTAGGATAACCATATTTCTTCTAGCCCAGGATAGCACTGGATCATGCCATGTCCTTGTATAATTATTATTAATATTTCAATCTCTAAAGAACCCCTACATGAATGGTAATTGTATGGTCACCCAAGAAAGGATACTTCATGACCTCCCCTTTCCTGTCTTGACTGTTCAACCCCTTAGCACTGTCAGCTTTCTGGGCTAGTTTTTATTCAGAGCACCATAACCATCTGTATCTTAGAAACTGTCATGTCATTCCTTCTAACTTCATTCCCCTAATACATACATTTCTTTCATCATATCATCCTGACTTTTGGCTTCAGTACCAGTTTTAATTTATGGTCATCATTTGTTCAGTTATTGCTATGTGAGTTTTTGCCTTTTCCTCATCGTTAATAAGAGTGATAAAGGAGGAGGTCAGTGTACCCAGGCTCCTAGCTTAATGCTTGTCTCAAAAGTCCTAACTGTTGACTGCATAATTATTAATTTTTCTTTTTTAAATTAGAGCTTTATAGTTATACATAGTAGTTGCATTCATCCTGAAAAACTCATACATGCATGGAAATCTATTTTAGTTCATGATATCCATTTTTCCCTCCTCTTTTTCCCTTCCATCCTCCTTCCCCTCTCCATCCCTTTCCTCCACTCTGCTAGACTTCCTTTCACTTGTCTATTATTTAATATTTGATTCATTTGTATTATCCTTTCCTTACCTCCTCCTTTCCTTATTTTACTCTAGCTTCTGCATATAAACTTTGAGTTTCTGAGTTTGGCTAATTTCACTTAACATGATATTTTCCATTTTCATCCATTTACCAGCAAGTACCATCATTTCATTCTTTTTTATGGCTGAGTAAAACTCCATTGTGTGTATGTATCATAATTGTGATACATATTAAGAATATATATATGTATATGTATATGTGTGTGTGTGTGTGTGTGTGTGTGTATATATATATATATATATATATATATATATTTCATTCTATTCCAGTCATCTATTTATTGGCATCTGGGTTGATTCCATAAGTTACCTATTGAAATTTTGCTGCTATACACTTTGAGGTGGCTATATCCCTGCAGTGTGTCAATCTTATGTCTCTCTGGAAAAATACCAAGGAGTGGGATAGCTAGGTCATAGGGTGGTTCCATCTCTAGGTTTTTGAGGAATCTCCATACTGCTCTTCAGAGTGGTTTAGTAGTCACACCAACCATGTTCAAGTGTACCTTTCCCCCCCCAACATCGCCAGCAATTATTATTCATATTCTTGAGCAGTGCCATTCTGACTGGGTTGAGATTACATTGTATTGTAATTTTGATTTATATTTTCCTGATTGCTGTTGAACATTTCTTTCGTATATTTGTTGGCCATTTGTGTTACATCTTTTGAGAAGTTTCTGTTTAGATCTTTTGCCCATTTATTGATTGCATCATTATTATTATTATTACATTATATTTGGTGCTAAGCTTTTTTTAATCTTCTGGATATTAATCCCCTATCAGAAGAATAGGTGGCCAAGATTCTTTCCCTTTCTGTCATCTCTCTCTTCATGTTCTTAATTGTTTCCTTTGCTGTAGACAAGCTTTTTAGTTTTATGGCATTCATTTATTCTTCATTTTATTTCTTGCACTTTGGGGGTCTTGTCAGTATCTATATGATGGACTATGGAGCCTATGTTTTCTTCTAGTAGTTGTAAAGTTTTTGGTCTAATTCCCGAGTCTTTGATCCATGTTGATTGGGATTTGTATAGGGTGAAATAGAGGGGTCTGTTTTATTTTTGTATACATAGCTATCCAGTTTCCTAGCACCATTTGTTAAAAAGGCTGTCTTTTGTCTGTCTAAAATATAGTTTTGACAGATTTTTCAAATGTCAGATGGCTGTAAGTATGTGGATTTGTCTCTGCATCTTCTCGCTGTGGCTGCTGCTTCCTTCTTGCTGCGAGGTAAGGAAGAGGGAGGGTGTGGGTCTTCCTGGGGGTGGCAGCCAGGGGGGCGGGGGCGACTTCAGCGGCCTGCCGCCGCCGCCTCTGCCGCCTGGGTCTCAGTCCTGCCAGGACCACCACCGCCTCGGGGTCTCGGTCCTGCCGCCTCGCCTCCTCCTGCCGCCGCCTCGCTGCGGCGGAGGCTGCTTCCTTCTTTCCTCGGAGGTAAGGAAGAGGGAGGGTGGGGGTCAGCCTGGGGGGTCAGCTTGGGGGTGGCAGCCAGGGGGGCGGGGAGGGGACGACTTCAGTGGCCTCGCCTTCCAGCCACCTCCGCCTCCTTCCTGCCGCCGCCGCCTCGTTCTCCTTCCTGCCGCCACGATTGAGGTCGGCTTTGGGGGCAGCTAGGGCTGTGGTAGCGGCGGCGGCAGCTTCCTTCCCGCCAGGAAGTAGGGCAGCGGGGATGGGAACCTTGTTAACTTTAGCCAGGGCGGTGGCAGCGGCAGCTTCTTTCCCGCTGCAGGTAAGGCGGCGGGGCTGGGGTCCACGTGCGGGGCAGTAGGGGCGGCGGCAGCTTCCTTCCAGCGGCAAGGTAGGGCGATGGGGCTGGGGTCCTGGGGGGTGGGCAGTTAGGGCGGCGGTGGCGGCAGTTACCTTGACGCCAGGAAGTAGAGCAGCGGGGATGGTGTCCCCGTGGGCTTTGGCTGGGGCGGTGGCGGCGGCAGCTATTCCCGCTGCAGGTAAGGCGGCGGGGCTGGGGTCCACGTGGGGGGCAGTAGGGGTGGCGGCAGCTTCCTTCAGGCAGCAAGGTAGGGCGGCGGGGCTGGGGTCCTGGGGGGTGGGCAGTTAGGGCAGCGGCGGCCATAGTTACATTCACGCCAGGAAGTAGGGCAGCGGGGATGGTGTCCCCATGGGCTTAGGCTGGGGAGGTGGCGGCGGCAGCTTCATTCCCGCCGCGAGGTAAGGCAGGGTCCTGGGGTCCGCATCGGGGCAGTAGGGGCGGCGGCAACTTCCTTCAGGCGGCAAGGTAGGGCGGCGGGGCGGGGGTCCTGGGGGGTGGGCAGTTAGGGCGGCGGCAGCAGCTAGGTTCACGCCAGGCGTCCACGCCACCGGTGTCCCCGAGCTGCGGGGCCTTTTGGCTGCTCCTATTACTTGCCCGCTGGGGCTGCGAGCTGTCGGTGGGTGACCTTCCCCACAAAGGGCCGCGGAGCTGCGTGGACGCCGGCAGCAGCAGCGACAGCGGCAGTGGCTCGCCTATGAGGGCGCAGACATTTGTTGCAGTTCTTGGGGCTTTGTTGTTTTCCTTGGGCTTTTACCCTTCTTTTGGTTAATTTTGGATAAAATGTCCCCCGTGATGTAAATATTGAGCAAGGAACCTTGGTGACGTGGGGAGCTTTGCCGAAAGTGCAGTTTGGATTCTGCTTTTCCCATGGTGGCGGCTGGATGAATCTTCACTGCTGGCTGTGGAAAAGGCTAGGGAAGCTTGTTAGTTGAGTTTTAAATTTCCCAGTGTTGTGTTTAAAGGTTTTACGTGCATAGAAGAGGAATGTTCACCTTAAATAAGCATATGAGCGGTTGACAGGGAATGTTTTCCTCTGGGAAAGGGAATTTGGTAGCTCTGACCCATGTCAGTCTGTGAATATTTAGACGTGTAGTGACTTTTTAACATTTTTCATAAAAACCTGTTATTTACAGTTATGTTGTTAATACTCCTTGCCTTAAGTTCCCCGGCAAATCTTTTTCATGCCTTCTGAGAAAGTAGACAATTCATAGATTATCCAAGGAATCGAAAAAAATGTGAGTGGGTGATTTCGGACAATCCCTGAGAGCTGGCATTGTAAGATTCATCCTATCCCCAGTAACATTTTCATACAATAAATGTGAACACTTTTGAAGCCTTTTTATAAAGATACAATTTGGGAATGATATTAAGATAAGGAAAAGCTGTTGATTGATTTCTTAGATTAACATTTCTTCCCTCTTCTCTTTCCTCTTTAAAAAAGTTTTTCAAGTGATAACTTCATCAAATGGCCAGTGATAAGCAAATGTCCGATGATGACAGCCCCAGCACCAGCAGTGGCAGTTCA
Source organism: Urocitellus parryii (assembly GCF_045843805.1). Taxonomy (NCBI): domain Eukaryota; kingdom Metazoa; phylum Chordata; class Mammalia; order Rodentia; family Sciuridae; genus Urocitellus; species Urocitellus parryii. The sequence goes on from NW_027554142.1 coordinate 1,918,053, forward strand.
GATTCTACCAGCAACACCCTGCTGCTCCAGAGCCTGAAGATCATGAAGAAAGAACCTTCTGCCACCCAGGGGAAGAAGAGCACCAAACTCTCTCGCAAAACCACTGCTAAGTTATCCACTAGTGCTAAAAGGTAACATTGTCAGGTTGTCTTTCAAGCAATTGGATGCTTTTATTTTTACATCAAGAACAATACTCCAGAAATACTTCATGACCGATTTTATTTGTACTTGAATGAATTGTCATCCTTTAGGGAGCATGAAAATATCCTCACTAAAATTATGCTTCTAAGCAAACTTATTCTGTACTTTGGTAATTTCAGCAAGAGTCCTAGAGACTGAATTCTCATCCTGACAGTTTAAGGAGTTGGCAAGGAAAATTTGTGAAACTGAATTAGATGGTACATTGGGGATGTTTCCTTTTGTGAGTTATACTCTTGAGTGAAATTAGCGTGTGTCCATGTGGGTGTCAGTCCAGGCATCTGTGGTGGCAACTTCATAAAAGGAAATATGTCACTTTTCATGAAAGGAAATGATCAAAAAAGTTTATATTTGCTAAAAAATGTTGAATGTCAGGCCTTGGCTTTTTTTGAAAGCAGATTTTAAATTTGCTTAGTTTTACAAACAAGTCTTTAAATCCTGCATAATAGGTATAATTTTTTTTGTAGTTATAGTTATCCCTGTTTGTTCTTGTGAGAACAAATAAAATGGAAAAGTAGCCATTAACAATCTCAGGTGTCACTTTGCTGTTAAAACTTTGCACATCTTTAAAACTCCTGGATGTTCTTGACATAGTAGTGAAAATCAACAGCAGGAAAAAAAAACATTTTGTTGGTTATAAGTGAAAGATTATTTGTTTCCTGCTGACTTTTATTTTCTATTATGGCAAAAAAAAATCCATCAATGGGACTCCATCAGTGATAGTGGTTGTGTTGAGTAGAACTCTTGTATCAAACATAAAGTGTACCTATAGCATTACCTAATGTTGATGTTTTGTGGTTTTTCATTGATCACAACTAAAAGAAAAAGGAAATATAAAAACTGATCAATTATTGCATTTTATAGTGATTCATGTTCTTATTTTTCTATACATTTTCACAGTCATTGCACCATTAATCAAACACTAATGAACTTGAGAATATTGTATTGAATAGCAGCAGTCTTTGAAATAATTTAAAATTCTTCTCAGTATGTTGTAATCTTGTGGAGAGAACATTAAACAACTTTTGAAAACATTTTAAATTTCAAGAAAATCAGAGAAATGCTCTTTTTCCCCTTACCTTAAGGCCCTCTTTCCTCCAAGAGTATGAAATTTAAATTTGCGTGCTGTACCTAAGATCAGAGAAAAGAAATGGTTAAGTAAGATTGCTAAAATAGTCCTTGGAAGTTTTTCATTGGTAAAGGTATTTGTAAATTTTAAACTTTTTTTAAACAGATAAAATATTGACAAAACTATTAATGTGCTCTTGCAATAGCTTTCTAATTTTTACCACAGTAAAAGTGGATTGAAGTCATTGTCAAAAATATTCTAGTGCTTTTCCTCCTTCTGTTTTGTCTCATTTGCATATAAGCTTGAAAAGAGAATTTCTTTGGTAAAAAGAGTTTTAAAATAGATTTTACATCGTTTTGTTGAGTAGTAGTGGAGGACTTTCTCAAATCAGGTGTAAATGACTTACCTATTTACAGTACCAAGTGAGAAAAAAGCTGCAATTTTCTGTTAAGGAGTTTGGGTTATGCCTCTGAGAACAAAGAGGAAGCAGCCATGTTAGCATTACTGAAGGCAAAACCAGCCTTGCAGTTACCTGCATGATGGTAGAGGGCATTCTGATTTTCTGGTTATTCTGTAGACTGTCTCAAATCCTTTTTGTCTGTTCCCATTTCACTAATAGAATTCAGAAGGAGCTAGCTGAAATAACCCTTAACCCTCTCCTAACTACAGGTAAGAAACAAATTTTGTTATTTTGATTTCTAAATTGTGGAATGATATCAGGAGATGAATGTATTATCCTTGTATGTATGTGCAGCAGAAGAGGCTAGCTAGCTATGTTTGCTTCCTTAAAACTTTGCAAGTGCTTTAAACAAAAATTTCCTAGGTGAATTAAATTAAATTAGGGGAAAAACACTGTTTAGCATGTATCATATATTCTGTACTTATGAATATACTGATCTTGTGCTTCTTGCTGAGATTTGTTTGAGTGGTGTTGATTTTTCTGTTGTTTTTCTGTGGAATACATTTATTCACAAGTATTTTGTAGAAACCTGTAAGGTTTTAAGTTTTAAAGTTAATGTTTGAGTGCAATCTGAACTGATTTTCCAAATTTAGAAATTGTTGAATATGGTGTTACAAAATGTGAAAGCATTAAACAGGAGTATAGTTGTTTTTGTTTGATTTATTCAGTAACTTGCCTAAAGGACAAATTTTATGTGCTAAGCTATGGTTGTAGTTGTTATTTTCTAGAAAACACATTGTTGGAATTATTTACATTTTAAACAAATATCCTAATGACTTGGGAAAATTCTTAGAAGTAAATTAATTGGAATTGTGAGAAGAATCAAATTCAGTGGAACTCAGACTTTAAGATTGGTTGACAAATTGTATTAAAAGTAGCTGGTTGATTTTTTTCATTTGTGTCTTATATAGTGTTCTGTTTATTTTTGAATGGTGACTGTATGGTTTACAAAATTTATCAAATTTAGAGAGCAATATTATAAATAAATTGCATAGAAATATGTGCTCAAGAATGAGAGGGGAAGGGATGCTAGAATTAAGGCAGTGTTATGATTTGATATAAAAATGTTTTGGTGTTTAACCTGTGTTTTTGCTACAAATTGTGTTTGCTCATGTTGATCAGCACCATCTCTGAAGTCTACTTGAGACATAATAAAGAAAAATCCATTTGCTACTTATTGTGTGTGTTAACCAGATTCCCAGATAAGGGGGATCTGATCCTGATTTATCCAGTGAATTAACAGTTTTGCTTATATTTGTAGTCACAGCCATTTCAGTTTAAAAAGCAGACATGAATGTGAACTAATTATAAACAGAGTGGTATGTCAGATCTCAAAATATTACTTAAAAAGTATACTCCTCAATAGTGTAGCCACTAGCCACATTCTGATTATGGACCAGGTTGTTGTGGTTAGTTGAAAATGTGATATGCTGTAAGTGTGAAATGCATACTGGATTTTTACATCTTGAAATAATATTTGGCATGTTTAGTAAGTGTTTTAAAAATTGTATTTTTATCATCTTCGCATAGTTATTAGAAAATTCAAAATTACATGTGTAACTTGTATTATAATTTTGTTGAACAGTATTGCTTTAGAGAAGAAGTAAATCAGTATTTCTTTTACCCTTCTAAATGGTGTGTCAAATCTGTACCATTTAGGAGGTCAAGTTAAATTTGCTCTGTGGAAGAATCACTTAACTTTCAGAATATATTCTGATAATTTCTGTTGATTTTCTGCAAATGGCTTAAACCAGTGTATGAATTTACATCTAGAGAACATAGTAGACATATTGAATACTTTCAGAGCAGTAATTTACTAGTACATTTGGTAAAGGAATGTACTTTAAGTGTTTAACCCAGGACTGTTTCCACAAGGTCACAGGATTATTTTAGATGAAGTAAAATAATCTAAAATAATAATAATATTTCTGTGAAATAGAAAGTAAGTTTCACTTATCGCATATTTTTTTCTCTTTATATACCAGATTTCATTTAGGTTCATGAAATAATGCTTAACATTTAGTGATTTAACTATTGAAGCAGTAAAACTTTGGGCTTGCTTGTGCACAGTAACATGGAATACTTATATCTATTTTCTTTTGTCACAGTCTTTGGTGACTGTTGGCTATTGAAAAGGACATCTTTTAACTTCTCTAGTTCTTTAATATCTGAGTTTCTTTGTGGCTGTGTAAGTGATTCAGGAAAAAAAAAATAAATGTAAAATACAAGTTTCTTAGGAAATTAGAAGTTGTTTCTTACTACTTTGGGGAGAGACTTTTTTCCATACACCTCATATGTAAAATAATGCAGATACTTTTGTGTGTCTTTGGATTCTTCTGGGTAGAAGGTTAGTTCTTGTAATTTTGATAGAAAAGCCTACATTTGTATTGTGTTTTTGCTTTCATGCCAGAAAATGCAATAGATTGTGGTATTATATTTCTTTTAACTCATAGCTGCATAAATGAGAATTTTAGCTTTATGGTAATTGTATTATTTAGATTTGTTAATTTATGTTGTAATTAAAAATGGGATTCCACAGTCATAAGTATATTTAGAATTTGTGTGTTAATATTGCATGAGACCTTTGAAACCTTATGCTTGCTACTTCCAGGTGCAATTATTTAATTATGGCTTTTGGTAAGGTGTGTGTGTGTGTGTGTGTGTGTGTGTGTGTGTGTGTGTAAACTTGTCAAAGTATGTGGCAGTTAATTATCCCTCAGGGAAGAAATATTAAGTGTATCTGGGTACATTCAGGAAAATGTTGAATGAGATATAGGAAAACCAGAATTACTTGTACTAGGGAGATTTGTCTTAAATCCCATCTTTTGTTTTAATTAATAAGTTATTATTTAGTTACATAATTAGGTCTAATATACACATCCAGGATGGCCTTTGAAAGATATCATTGTCAAATTAAATGCATGACTTTAAAAGTGTTTGATTATATGTCAATAGGAATACTTCTTTTTCTTTTAGTAAACAAGGTTGATAAAGATTTAATTTCTAATGATTTGATGGTATTTTAGGTTTTAAGTATTGAAGGCCTGTGGGCCAATGCATTTTAAACACAGGGAAATAATATATGTTTTTTGGTTTACTTTTATACTTTTTACATTCTATATTTTAGATTACGGTATAAAAATCAATTCACCAGTGAGCATGAAGGGAAATTATTATGAACATCCCTTTGTTTTACAGAAAGTTATGGACGAGAGTTGTTTAGTAATGTGTTGACATTTACGTTCTGTTTATCAAACGATGTGCTTCCTTTTCCACTTAGAGTTAGCACTTGTGTAAACAGCAAAAGTTTGGAAAGGTGCTGGATTTCTAAGTTAACCTTGAATTTCTTTTCCTGTATAGAGGGTACAAACATGTACTCCTAAATATTAATGGGTTTGGACTGAATCTATGTTAAAGAAGATATTTAAGAGTAATTGTAAATCCTTTTTGGATGAATGGAAGGCCTTATGGGGGGTAGATATTACAGTTTCAAGTTTATATTAATCATATGTTGACTATCAAAACCTGAAATTAGCTACTATAATACTTGTAAATACTATAATACTTGCAAATTTTGTTAACTTCCCTTTTTTAAAGAGAGAGAGAGAGAAAGAGAGAGAGAATTTTTTAATATTTATTTTTTAGTTATCGGCGGACACAACATCTTTATTTGTATGTGGTGCTGAGGATCGAACCGGGGCGCACGCATGCCAGGCGAGCGCACTACCACTTGAGCCACATCCCCAGCCCTTAACTTCCCTTTTTAAAAGAAAGAAAAAGAAGTAGCATAAGTTCTAAATCAGAAGTTGGCAATTTGCACGTAAGAGTAATTTTCTGAGTATAAACTGTGTTTCTGATGGTTGCCATATCTCTCACTATTGTCCAGTGTAGATTAGAACTTTGCTAATTAAAGGGTGATCTTCAGACTAGCAACATCTGTATCACAGGTGTGATTGTTAAAAATCAGAATATTGTTTTCCCCTAACCAGAAGTACTGAGTCCGAATCTGAATTTAATAAGATTGCTAACTGAATTGTGTGTCTATTGAGGTTGGAAAAATCCTGCTACTGAAGCCAGACTGTTCAGATCCATGCTGTGCCACTATTGGCATGCCACTTTATATAAGTTACGGGATATTTTTGTTCTTCAGTTTTCCAAGTTGTAAAATGAAGATTAAGTTGATCTCCCCATTGTATAATTATTGTGAGGATGAAATGAATTTGTTGAAAGTTTTGTTTACCACATAAATTGGATCCCTAAAGTGGATACAGCATGATAAAAGTAGGTGAGACAGTTTAGCAGCATGCCCTCACTCTTGCTGGTGTTTGCTCCAGTGCATCCACATCCTACTTATTGGAAAAATTACATCTTAATTCATCATCTAATTATTGAGTACATATCAAGCAGTTTGTTTTTAATGTGAATAAAAGCAGGTTTTTTTTTAAAACTTGAGTTAAAACAGAAAATTAGCCTAAAAGTGTTGATCATAGATGAACAAATACTCAATCCCTTCCAAAAAATATGTGTAAACTTAATGATACTTTAAAAGAATGCCTGGGATTGGGGCTGAAGCTACTGGCAGAATGCTTGCCTAACATGTGTGAGGCACTGGGTTTGATCCTGAGCACCATATAAAAAAAACATAAAATATATGCATTCTGTCCATCTACAACTACAAAAAAATGTTTTAAAAAATATTTATAAGAATGCCATGACTATGACTGCCCAGTAAAGTATAATAAATTTTTTAGATAGTTGTATTAGTTACTATTTTCCCCTCTTTAAATATCCCATTTTAAGAGTTTGTGATTTTATTCAGAATGCAGTAATTTCAATATTTGTAAAATTTACACTCATAATAGTATAGTTTACCAATTACTTCAACATAATGTAGTGTAATTCCAGGCAAAACAGTGAGTTGGAATTTGAAAGAAAATATTAAATAACTCATATTCTTTACTTTTTTCATTATTGTGATATTTAATATTATTCACTTAAAGATTATTTAGCTATCATTTCTATTTGCTTATAGAAAGTAGTTGATAATTACAGTAATTCTAATTGTGTCCAACTACAACTAAAAATTAAATTTTAAAAAAAGAATTCTGTTTGGGCATTTCATTAGAATTTAAAAGATGAAATATCTTTAAACATTTAATGTTTCTTTTGCATCTGGATCACGGAAGTTTTTGCCTCTTCCCCATATTCATAGTCTAGGAGATAGTTGACAATACCTGGAGACATTTTGCTTTTCAAAACTTGGGGAAAAAGGCTCTAGCATACAACAAAGAATTGTCTCCCTTCAGGAGATCTTAATGAAATAAAACATATATATGTTTCTGTTATGTTTTACTAGGAATATTGAAGTAACTTGTGACTACAGAATGGGAGTCACCTTTGTATTGTCTTAGTGATGAAAATAAAAACCAAATGAAGAGCATGGCTTTCTCACCAGTGTGTAATTTAGTGTCAAAATCTAATATAATGTAATCATAACTTTCTGCAATCATAGAAAGTAATGTAATTGCCTCTTCGGAAAAATGTGAGAAGAGAGTATCAATATCAAATTTTGAGAAATGTTAAGAATAAGGGAAGCATCTGGAAGAGATGGGAAGGATCAGTCTCTAACCACAAATTTTGCACACCTCTAGTTCTCCCACCTCCTACCACATATCTGGCTTTGTAAAACTTTACTTTTTATTTTTTGCCTTAGATAACTTAGCTAAAAATTATTCCAAAATTATGTAAAATAAATGTAATTTTCCATTATTAAACTTTTGTTTTCCATAACACATTAAAAGGAAAATTAAATAATAAAAACAGACATAATAAATTCTTGTTTGATATAATCATTTAAATATCTTTTTTAGACAGCAGTAATTCAAACAAAAAATACTTCCCTTACTTAAAATGTAACATTTTATATTAATGAATCAGGAGGCTAAAACACTAAAATTGTCAGACTCAGTAAATCCTTCAAATATTTCATCTATAGAGGCACAGTAAACACTTAGTGTAAATTATAAAAGGTTTTTTAAAATATATAAATTCCAGGTCAAAATATATCAAATCAAACATATATCAACTTTACTTCTCAATTTACTTCTCTATGTAATCATATTTTGTTGACTCTAAATAACATTGTCTGGTAACTGATAATGACATTAAAATTTGTATCATCTCTCTGCTAAAATATAGTAAACTCTACTCTGAGCCCCTCATTCATAGGTCTTACATCTGTTATCCCATCGTCAGCAATAAAGCCAATGAGATTATTCTAAAATATAAATGTCCCCATGTTATTCTTGTCTTTGCTTTTTAAAGGACCAAGCAATGTACTCTCTAATTTCTCTTTTGCCTATTTTCCCTTTGTTGTAGAATTATATTGTGCATTTCAATCAAATTAAAGTCTTTCAGTTCCCTTAACTGTCTAATATATTTCTAGTTAGGCAGATGATGATGCACCTCCTGAAATCCTATTTTCTTTTCACAGACCTCTCAGTCTCACTCTGCTCCATCTGGAAATATCCAACTCCTCTTTGGGATCCTTATAAAATCTCCCTTTTGTGAACATACACTTTATACAGTCTCCTTGATGACTTGCTGCTTCCCGTCAGTTCTATTTTGGAAATATTTGCAAAACTGCATTTATTACCTCATATCACAGTTATTCATTCACATCACTATTTCCATTTGCTGACTATGAAAGAAAACCTTTCTGGTTTTGGCATCTGCCTTGGCAGCAGCAGTCGGAGAAGACAGCCTGGAAGACCTCCTCTTAGGCTTCTTCTTAGCCTCACTTTCTTCAGAGCTGACCTTCCTCTGGAGCTTCCTGGCTGAGAGCACAAGGCTCATGCAGGTGCTGCAGGCAGTGGCTCTCAGGAACCTTCTGAAACTGTGCTGCCTGGCCACTGCTGCTGTTCCCACCACATGAGTTGCTGTGACACACCAAGTATTCAATTATTTTAATTCAGTTTTTACCATAATTGAGACATAACTATAGGCAATTTTAAATCTCTAAATTTTGTGATTTTAGCTACAACAAACCAAATAAAAATCAAATCCTTACTATTATGTTTTGTTTATTCTGCTTTCTAAATAAGTTCTCATTTTGTCATTATTGCCAGTGCTTACAACCCTCCTTTCTCTTATCTCTGGCCTAGAGAACAGTGACCTGCCCCTGGTTACTCTTCCTGTCATGAGCCTCTCTCAAGTGTGCCATTCTCCCCTCTCACAAGCATTAGTTTCTAAAATAAACATTTAACCATGCCATACCCACAAAAGTAAGAAAGTATTCTATTATTTATGCAATAAACTCAATATTTATTCATATGTCCCCCAGCTCTTCCAAGCATGATCACAAATAGTCTTCCAAATTCCCTGTAGGAACAAACTCAGCCCCACTAATACTTGTTCACATCATTCCTTCGCTTCACACAATTCCTACCTCTTCTGATTTTTATTGCTTCTCTGTCTCTATTTATGCTTAACATTTGCCAACATAGCCTCCATTGCCTCTAGCTCCTTAAGTTCCACATTGAATTCTCTTTTTTTCATGCCCCAAAGAATTTCTGCTGCACCATCATTACTTTCCCATCCTAATAGAAGTGAGAGCTTATTAATCTAATTTCCATATACTTTTTCAAAAGCTTTAATCATAACATTAAGTGTGCTTTGTCTGTTTTTACAAATAAATATCTTCTCCATTATGATGCAAATTCTTTCAGGATTGATATTATATTGTATCATTTTTTATATCATCAACATCTAGTATATAAAAGGAAGAATGAAAGAATAATCTAAATATAAAATATATCTAAAGTTTCTAGTTACTGTGTATTATATCCAATATTCAGAGCTATAATATTAATTCTATATTTTGTGACAAGGAACTTCTTGTAATAATTCTACAGTGCAGGTGGACATAAACTTTAAAGCCCAAATGAAAGCCCCACACCACTTACTTTCCCCAGTAATAAATGCTACTTTTGGATTATGCTAATAAAATCTAACCTTCCATTAGATAGATGATTTCTGAATATTCTTGAATAAATTACCTCTTAAACAGAATAAAATTAGAATGGCATTCACTTTATTAATTAGCAATTTTTAAGACAGGCAGAGATACAATTTACATACTTAAATATGCCCATCTATTATACATATATATTATATATACATATATTTTTGTCAGGCCTACTATTTCTCTATCCTCTAATAGATAATGAAACAAAGGTACTTGTGTTTATCAAGTGTAAAATAATGCTTCTGTGGATGTGGGGAGTAGTTTTTAATTGCCTGCTATTACCTATGGAATAAATTTAAGAGTTAAGTTTGATCACTTAGAAATGCTTGGTTTTAATGCTTATAAAAATTGAACTTACACATATTCTGAAAAATACATTTTTTAAATCAAACTTAAGCTCATTTCACTTTCTCTCTTTAATATGTCATCAACACAAAAGCTTTTATCTCTTCCAATCTAAAAAAGAGTATGTTATTGTGGATAAGTGAAGGAAACAGCAAAAATATAAAAATTAAATATTTTGTGTCACAAGTCTTTTATGAGGAATAACATTTGTTTGATTTTTATTTTTTGAAAGCTAAATATGTAAATGCTAATTCTTTAAAATTGGAATGGAACTTATTGATGTCTATTACCAGTATCCTTTTTTTCACTGTGTCACAAAGGGGAAATTGGGCGCATCAGGCCAAGAAACTACTCCAACATATTACACAGGAGAACTTTAAAAAATCTAAGGGAAATTGGACAGTGGCATTTGCAAAATCAAGCAGCATGATACAAAAATTTGAGATCTATCTAAGTCAATAGGATGATTTTATTCAAAGAGAAAAAGTCTCCACTGTCTCTCAGATTGGCAAAATCAGTTTCCTTTGTCATAAAATTGCTTAAAATTCCAAAAGGTAACATTTCATATGTCAGTGACTTGTTCAAATGGCTATCCCCTACCTTACCTAAGCCAATTAACATCACTATAAATTTTGTTCATATTGATTTGCCTTTCTTAAAGTATAAGCAGGAAAAATTCCTCACTGTCTCAAAACCTGCTATTTTTTCTCAATTATTTTGTGACTTCCTGGCTATTAAGTAGATGGAATAATATTTAATGCTCACACAACTGGGGCATCTGAAAATGAAGGGAAGTCCATCTTCCTTAGCCACTCTGTCCTGGGGGATGACTCCAGGTTCCAGTGCCAAAACAAATCAGGAGAAAAACTTTGTCTCAGAAGTATTTTATTGTGTGTTAAAATGGCAAAAATAACAAACTGAGGTGGGTGTTTGTTTTTTAGAATCCAACTCAATTATAAAATGTACTAAATTAATTTTCCAAAATAGTCTAATAATCTCTCTCAGAAATTACAGTGATGCAGTGGTTATTTGCATTTTCCTGATTATATTCTATTTTTTCCTCAGAGGGGGACCTATGTCCAAAGGGAACAAGTCCTATCAATTGAGTGTCATAGCAATCATGCAGAAGCTTCAGCATATCAAAATGTCAGAAATCAGACAACAGAGAGAGAAGATGAACGTTTAAATAATAGAAAACTCTTCAGTAGCGCTGAAGTTTGGTAAAGAAAGAAAAAGGGAGGTGGGAAGAAACTAAAGAGTTAATGAGGAAATAATTTATGAAGAATTTTATAATGCTTTCCATCCCTTGTACTAAGTAATTGAAGTTTTAAGTATAAAATACAGGCTCTTTTTACATTTTGGACAGACTGGCTCTGCTATAGTGTGGAAATTTGTCTTGGATGGGAGCCAGAGCAACAGTGAGAGATCATTCATTCATCCTGTTGTTTCAGGTATCTACTTACCAGTTAATGATGTCTTGATCTCAGGCAGTTTCTGGACCTCAGCATTATGATGGTTCTGCATTGCAGAATTCTGTGCTGTTGGGGGTTTTACTGTAAAAATGTAGTAGTTTATCAGTAACCAAGGCTTCTACTCACTAGATGTCAGTAATATTTCCCTCACCTCCAGTATAACAATATCTCAATATCTTTAGGCATTTTCAGATGTTCTCAGGGGAGTCTCCCACCCCAGAACACTGATTTGTGGTAATAACAAAGAGGATAGAAGAAGGAGAATTGGAGAATATTTAACTTGTTAACAACAAAATGATGATGTATTGAAAGTAACATTTGTAGATGCAAAATTTAAAGTGTGTCTGCTTTTGCTTTTTACTGGGAACAGTTACGGTGCTTATATAGGGAGGTGCTGATATCAGACATATGAGCTTAAAGAGTAAATTGAAAAATACACACACACACACACACACACACAGGAGAGTCAGAATATTATTATAGTATTCCAACATAAAATTAAGGGGAACTCAACTAAAAATGATAATTAAAGTAGAAGAAACCAAGGCGAACAATTTTCAACCCCTACTCAATCTCTCCAGTTTGAACACCTATGCCCATCATATTAGCTATTTTAGAATATGAAAATACAAAGAAGTAATAGTAGCTATTTTAGAATATGAGAATATAAAGAAGTACCAGATTTTAACATTCAGAGTTCAGAAAATATTTATCTTAGCTACTTATTATTTGGAATGTTCATAAAACACAATGTAATGTCTTTTCGAAGTGTCTGTGATTTTAGGGATATAATATGGAAAATCAAAGACAACAATATTCTATTACAAAAATGTGTTTCATATTTGATGTTAGAATACAACACATTTGTTTTCTAAGTTAGATTCAATAAAGATGAGGAGCTTAAAGTTATCTGGACAGAAGAAGAGAAAGGAATCAGTCATCAGTTAGAATGAAAGAAACCCATGATTGCACTTGAAAGGGTGTTAGCAGAAGCTGTCCAATAAATTCACAGAAGATGCTTCTGCTTTAATAAATTGTTGTGCTATCAGCCAGGCACGGTGGTGCACAACTGTAATCCCAGTGGCTTAGAGGCGCATGAGTTCAAAGGCAGCCTTAGCAACAGCAAGGCGCTAGGCAACTCAGTGAGACCATCTCTAAATAAGAATACAAAATATGAGGGCTGGGGTTGTGGCTCATAATATAGTGTTTGCCTAGCATGTGTGAGGCCCTGTGTTTTATTCTCAGCACCACATATAAATAAATAATAAATAAAGGTCCATCAACAACTAAAAAATATCTAAAAAATGCAAAATAGAGCTGGGATGTGGCTCAGTAGTCCAGGGCCTCTGAGTTCAATCACTGGTACCAAAACAAACAAAGAAACAAACTGTTGTACTATCAAATCCTTTTGTAGCACTTGAGCTTCACTTTCTCTACTTGTACTGACGGATCAAGGTTTTGTTTGTCCCAAATCTATAATTTGGTGCCAATTGTCTGTTTATCTTCTGAGCATGAAAGGGAAATCTCAGCCTTGAAAAATTTTTTATTATTAGTGTTATTATTATTGGCCTGGTAAGAACCACAATAGTGCTTTTATGAAGCATAAGAAAATTTAGGGGTTCTAAAACTTTATTCTGAAAAAAAGTAATTTTATAAATATTATTTCATGTTCAAAGTATATTCATATACAGCCTTACATTTTCAAATGACCAAAGAATGAGGAACACTTAAAAATAATGTGTTTCATTATTCACATAGGTGGAAATAAAGTTGTAGGTTAAATTTTAGCATTAGTACTCATTCTCTGATTTTGTGTTATTTCTACCTATTGTCAAACATCTAACAATACTTTAGGAATAGGATGTCAATTTTTTATGTTCATAAAGTTCAGTGTAAAATAAAAAAGAATTATCTTGATTATGGCTAATATTTTCTGTATAATCTTATGAATCATTACTACTGGATTAGCATTTTTCAAAACCAGGATCAAACATGTGTTTTTCAACTTTATTACCTTTTTATACCTATTATTAGAGTAAATAAATTGGCATCATAATTTTAAGTTAATAATTTTTTTTCACATAATGGATATGCTAAAATTAAATCCATTCCTTTATATAGACTTGTAGAATCTACACCCAATTTTCAGATGCTATAAAAAATGTCACAGTAATCTTCATATATAAGTAGATATATATATATATATATATATATATATATATATATATATGATACTTGTTATATTTTGGAAGAATATTCATGAGCTAAAAGGTGTTCATATTTTTTAGTATTTTTTAAAATCAGAAAATACATTAATTTGCTCTTTGATTAGTCCAAATGCAGCTTAAACTTTTCCCATTGTCCTCCATCTTTTACAACACAGTTGTTTTCAGCTATTTAATTGTGGAAACAATAAAGACATTACTCTGAAACAACTCTTAGTAGGCAAAAAATTTTAAAAAAATGTTATCACTAAGAGATAATCTATTAATCTCTTTGTGACACTTGGTTTAATTCTCAGCTTCAAACTCAATAAAATTCCAGGCATTTGCATAAGTTGTATATTATCTAATAAAGTAACACTGTTCTTCATTTTTCTAATCTAAGGTAATATATTACCTTTGTAATATATGGTGGTAATAAATTTATCTTTTTTCACCATAAGTAGTGGACTTTAAATCCAGTAAATTTGATCATTCTGTTGCACATTGGTGTTTTTTATTTGGGTTTTTTTTTTTTTTTGGTTTTTTTTTTTGGTTTTTCATTGCATTGACTGATTTGAGTGATTTTCATATTGATTACTCTTCCTTTTCCTTTTTTTCTCTCTTCCTTTCAACATATTTAAAACCTGGAATTCCCTTTTCTTTCTTTCAAAGCAATTTTTTTCTTTTACAAATATTTTTAGATTTTTTAGAAAAATCTTGCCCATCTCCAAATTCTAAAATGATTTTTCACCTTAAAAATTTTACATATTATTTAGTATGTATTTCAGCATTTCTTATATGTTAATGCTGCCTCTGTATTTCTTATTTAGTAAGGTATGTGCCCTGTCTCTTCCTAATTGTAGAAGCATTATTTTTTTTTCAATTGATAATATCACTTTTTCATGTAAATTTTTACTATTTGATAGATATAATACTAATTTTATCTGCAATTTATGGATTCTTTTTTTGTGAAGTCATTTAAAATAATTTTGCAGTCAAATCTCTCATTACCTTTTCTTACGTTAGCCTTTTCTACATAAAGCCAATTCAATGTAAAATTAAAAATTGTCTCATTAAATTTTTCACACAGTTATGATTTTGTATTTAATATTTTAAACAATAATATATTTGGTTTTCAGCCTGAGAAGAACTGGGTTAAAATGCCCATTTTCTCCATTAATATTTCAAAACTTGGAAAAGTCAGGGATCTTTGAGCATCTTTAAATGGAGCCTATTAGGAACCATAGGGGTTAAATTAGATAATGTGTGTAAACTCTTAACAGATGTCTTGCTGGTAGTAAATAATAAATGATGCAGAAAGTTATTTATGGCTTTATACATAATGAGGTGTTTTAATTTATTATTTACCAAATACATATTTATCGTAGAAGTTTAGGCTAAATATGTCTTTGGTAAATAATAAATTATTTTTATTAGTTTTGACTTATCTCTTGAAGTTGGGACATTCAAAAGATAAGTCAAAACTTAATGAATATAGACCTGAAAGTAATATGAGAGTTTTTCCAATTATAGTTGAAATATAATGAAAAATTAAAAAGTAGTCATGGATATAGGACACATAGAGAAACTTCCTGTTCAGGAACATCACTTTGGTCTTTGGAGATTTATGTCTTCATTCTCTGACTCTTTAAATGGAACAGTACAATAAATAGTTAATGTCTTAAGAGTGATTGCAGATCAACAAGCAAAGATAAATACAAAAATGTTACAGGACACAGTGTTCCTATTCAATATCCTTGAAGTAGTTTCAGATTTAGATTGATTCTAGGCACCCAGGCCTCTTAGACATCATCAGGAACATCTAAATTGCTTTCTCACAACTTCTACAATGTTGGGGACCACAAATCAAGTCAAGATGGCATCTGGCAGTTTGCCAGGAGGAGTGGTTTGTGAGGCAAGGCCACTGAGCCATTAAGATGATAAGGATTCCTTATTGGCTGACTGCTGTATCTAGATAATGCTAATTGAGTCAAGCTGTGTGTAATCAGTTAGGTATATATTCCTCTGCTGTTCCGCAATAAAGTGGTGCCTGCTACCTTGGGTACCCACTACCTTGAGTTCGTGCTCAGTTCCCTCTGAGTTTCTCCTCAATAAAGCAGTTCCTGCTTCAACCTTCAAGTTGTTTATCACCTCCCGGTTATTTTACCCAGCCGGACTGCAGCACTACAAAGCCTTCTTATCACCTCAATTTAGAAGGTACCTCATTAAATTGCTTTTAGCCAATTCGCTTTCTAAAATACTCACATTTCACATACAATAAAAAAAATTTCTTTAGCTCTACTCTTTTAACTTGCACTTGATAGCATACAGGCATTCATTAAGTTTTACTGTCAGCAGAACAGCACAAATTTAACAGTTTTGTGATCCATTTTTACTAAATAACAGAAGAGAAAGTGTTATGTTAAGGGCAGTGTGAGTTTAATTTTCTGTATCATTTAAAATTACTTAAGTGCATCCCCAAAGAAAACTAATATATTGATCAGATATAATTCACTTCAATGTTAATAAAACCTTAGCATGAATTGTTTGCATATACTAGCAAAAGATATATAAGTGAAAATAATCTACGAAGGTTCATAATGCTTATATAGCACACAAGAAATCTATGGGATAATAATAACAAGAGACAAAATTTGATGTGTATAAGAAGAAATATATTTTAGTGAAAAAAGTTTGATATTTAATTGTGGCTTTAAAATACTCTTCTATATTAGATTATATAAATACACAAAGAGAAATATTGCATCCTGGTCACTCTCCAGTAATCTGCCCATGTCACAGACGGGTGGACGGACAGCACTCTGACTCACCCTGTGCAGGCAAGCAAGGAGCTTCCTGTCCCAGCCACATCAGAGGAAGATACAAGACAAGCACCAGTTCACCTGCCATGGTATGAGGGAGGATCTAGGGACCAATGCCCAGAGACACATTATTTTTAACAAATGCAACACTCACTTTCTCAGCCACTGGAAGTGGAGCATAGGTCTACAGGGGGGAGTGGCCATTCTGACCTATGGCCTCTCACCCACCTACCAGCACCACTCACCAGGGTGCTAGGAGGTGCTGTCATTGGCTGACTGCACCAGGCATGCTGGGTCACAGTGATTACTACATCCTTCTTTCAGCACTCAGGGACCCCTCAGTTCCACTGGACCTGGGAGAGACTGGAGGGGGATGGGAGGATTTGAGGATATACTTTAATATGTGTATATATAAGTATTTACTTATTATATCTTTATATGTATATATGTATATATTTTACATATTTATCGTGTCTTTATATGTGTGTATATATTTTATGTGTGTATATACATACATGCTTATGAACTTTATACTTCCATGTGTATATTGATACTTAATTGAGAGTAGAGCTTCTATTTATCATCTTTATTTTTTTGCATACTGTTTCTTCCATATTGATAACTCTGGTTTGGAAGCATAGAGGGAATAATTTAATTTTCATGTCTCATAAATGCTCATTTCTTTTGTCCCATAATACATATCAGTCAAAGAATAAAATTGCAATACTTCTACAGTATGATTACTGGAAGCATTCTGGGGTTTTATTGTTAGTTTTGGTTTTGGTTTTTAGCATATACTCTCTCATTTCTTTTTTTCTTTCTTTCATTTTTATTTTTTGCATTTTCTGTTTCTTTTTTGCCAGTGTTTTTTAAATTGATTTTTAAAAAAATTAATGACAGCAGAATGCATTACAATTTTTATGACACATATACAGCACATATTTTCATATCTCTGGTTGTATATAAATTATGTTGACACCAGTTCGTGTCTTCATATATTTACTTTGGATAATGTCTATCACATTCCAACATCCTTGCTAGTCCCCTTACCCTTCTTTTTCCTCCCACCCCTCTGCCCTATCTAGATTTCATCTATTCCTCCCATGTTTCCCATCCCTACCCCTCTATCAGTTAGCCTCCTTATATCAGAGAGAATATTCAGCATTTGTTGTTTTGGGATTTGCTAACTTCACTTAGCATTATGTTCTCCAACGCCATACATTTACCTGCAAATGCCATGATTTTATTCTCTTTTATTGATGAGTAAAATTCCATTGTGTATACGTGACACATTTCTTTTACCCATTCATCCACTGAAGAGCATCTAGATTGGCTTCATAGTTCAGTTATTGTGAATTGTGCTTGAGCCACATCCCCAGCCCAAGAAAGATAATTCTTATGGAACACAAACACATTTTCAAATGAGATGACTGCCTCGATAGTTAGCACACAGTGGATAAAAAGGTTGTGGAGCCTGGCACAGTAGTGCATGCCTACAGTCCCAGCTACTCAGGAGGCTGAAGCAGGAGGATGGCTTGAGCCCAGGAGTTCAAGGCCGGCCTGGGCAACACTGTGAGACCCTGTCTCTGTCCCAGGAGTAATGACCTCAGATTCTGGAATATGGGATGGAATCCTGACTGTTTTATCTTCTAGTGGTGCAACTTCAAATAAATCCCTTAATCTAGCTGTTTCCATTTCAGCATCTGCAAAATGAGAATAGTGCTAGCAAGGACATAGGGTTGTTGTGATAGTTAAAAGAGTCAATGCATGTAAAGTGCCATGAGCAGTGCTTGGCAGTAGTAAAGTAGAAGTGTAGCTCTTATTATTGGGTATAACTTAGCCTTTCTCCGTATTCAGTCATTAGTATTTCTTTATTCCAACTTTGATTTTATAGGAAGACTTCAATGAGAATGTTCCTGCCTGGCTTGTCTTACATCCAGCCGGGAGTTAGTAGTCCTTGTGGAAAGGAACCCTTCATTCAGTTCTTGGAACAAGCCCTTTTAGGCCTGTTTTAGCAATGAGCTCCAACGACCGTGGCTAGAGTGTGTTCTGTACAGTTTCCACATTTATCAAAGAGAAGCCTGTAGTTTGCTTCTTAGTACTCTAAATTCCTGAACCCAAAGTGCTCTTTTGGCCTTTTCCTGCACCATTGGAGAAAGAGCAGAGAGTTGTTGCATTGAGTGTTCTTGTCTTGAACTGATTTTATGACATCTTCTTTGATCAGTGTGGAAACCAGTACAGGAAGACACTCTCAGGTTTTCTCCACTCAGAGGCAGGTATCATCTGCTCTAATCATAGCTAGCGTCAGGTCTTCCTACCTTGTTGAAGCTGCAAGTGTGGTCATGTGTGTTTCTTACTGCCCACTGCAGACCTCTCATTGTTTTAAGATACATTTTTAGTTGTAGATGGGCACTGTTTTAGTCAGCTTTTTCACCTCTGTGACCAGAACCAACTGTGGAGGAGGAATGTTTATTGGAGGGCTCATGGTTTCAGAGGTCTTAGTCCATAGAAGGCCGACTCCATTCCTTGGAGCTCCAGGGGAGGCAGCATCATGGCAGGAGTGTGTGACTGAGGGTAGCAGCTCACATCATGATCAGAAAGCAGAGAGAGAGAGACTCCACTGTCCAGATACAAAATATATACCCCTTAGCCATGTGCCTGATGAACCCGTTCCTCCAGCCACACCCACCTGCCCCAGTTACCACTCAGTTAATCCCATTAGGGATTCATTCACTGATTAGGTTAAAGCCATATCCCAGTCATTTCTCCTCCAAACCTTCTTGCATTGTCTCACATGTGAGCTTTTGGAGGACACCACATCTAAACCACAACAGATGATACCTTTATTTTATTTATTTTTATGTGGTGATGAGGAAGGAACCCAGTGCCTCACGTGTTCTATCACTTGTGTTCTATCACTGAGCTACAACTGCAGCCCCCAGACCTCTTATTTTTGGAGCTGTTTTCTGAAAGAACTTGTGTCCTTATTCACAGACTGTTTGAAGCAAAATCCAATCAAGGTTTTCAAACAAATATTAAATGTCTTCACGCAATTAACTTAAGCATCCTTTTCTTCTGCTTACCTCTCATTCTGTTATATTTGATAATTAAATTTTCCCAGTTCATGCAATGGAAGGTGAGGTAGCACTTTTGACCACTGTAGGGTGGTCAAACCTGAAGTCTGGGGCAGAAATGTCAGTTTGAAGGATGAAACCAGTCAGTTGGACTGATTTCTAATTTTCACTAGGACCTAGTCCTGCCTTGTGTATTTTCTAGTTCCCTATTTGTGTGTTGCTCATCATGTTCCTTTTTTTTATGGTTTTCAGGTGGAGTTGGCATGAACTTAAAAGCAGCAGATACTGTTATTTTTTTTGACAGTGATTTTAATCCTCAAAATGACTTGCGGGCAGCTGCCAGAGCTCACCAAATTGGCCAGAACAAGTGAGTGAGTTAGACATTGGCACCTTTCTGCTCTGTTGGCTTGCAGCTGTGGATTGGGGAGGAAGGTGGACCGTGTAGTCCTGACAACAGTGCCACGTTGGAGTTAGAGACCACTGGGTTTGAACCCCGTTGTGCTACTGGCTTGTAGAGTCATGTTGGGGGATCAGTGGTCACATGATCAGTTCAGACTCACTTTGTTGAAAAGAACAGTTAAATTCCAAAATGATTAGAAGAAACTTAGAATTTATTTAGTTCATGTTTCTCACATTAGATCCTAATTCAGTTTAAAAATGAAGTTAAAGCCAGTGGGTGCACATGCCTGTAATCATTATCAGCATGGGAGACAAGCAGGAAGATCAAGTTTAAAGCCAACCTTGCAACTTACCTAAACCCTGTCTCAAAACTTTTTTTTTTTTTAAGGCTAGGATTATAACTTCATGGTAAAGCTCCCCTGGGTTGGGTTCCCAGTACCACAAAGAGGAAACAAAGTTGTGTTCAGCTACCCTTTGACTTGAGGTAACATGCCTGCCAGGGGTTATCCTGGCTACAGATGAAGGCCCAATAGTGGTCACTTCGTCTTCCTTCCTCTTCCTCTTTTGGGGAAAAGTTCAGGAAGAAGTTGAGGCCAGATTTCTCTAACAAATGCTCAGGTCCCAATGAGCAGTGTCTTTTTCCTTTTTCCCTCAATGTGGCATTTGGTTCTGCTTCCTTTTGGGTGTATTTTCCTGGCATGCTTTTTTCCCCAGCTTTGCAGACTCCTAACACTGCTCTCATTTGACTCCAGTACAGGGCTGGGAAAGTGATCCGGCTGATTGGCCGAGACACTGTGGAAGAAATAGTTTATAGGAAAGCAGCCTCCAAACTGCAGCTCACCAACACAATCATAGAAAGAGACCATTTTACTCTGGGAGCCCAGAAACCTTTGGCTGATCCTGACCTCCAGGTAAAATGTATTCTTTTTAGAGTCTCATGATTTATAACTAGTACTCTCTGTGGATGAGAATGCAAATAAAAAGGACCAGCATTAACCACCCATTGTTGCAAATTACCCATTTTTTCATTGGCCTAATTCTTACCCTCTCAGTACCTAACTACATGCAAGGTGCCATACAAGCTAAAAATGAGGGTGGCATTTAAAGGCAGAGAAAATAGAATAAAGAAAATGAGCTTTGAACCATCTAACTTGGATTGAAATTCACATCTTATCCCTTATTGGATGGATGACTTTGAGCATGTAACTGAACATCATGGATCTAATCTCTTCATGGCTTCTAAAGATGAGTGTGCCACAAGTTACCTCAGAATTTGTTTAAGTTCTTTTTTTTTCTTTAAATCAGTGATGATTAGTTTCATACCTCCTCCTTAATCCCAGACCCTTTGAGTAGTGACTCACAGTACTCATTCCATACTCAGAGATGAGTGAACAAGATTAGGAATTCAAAATTATGCCATAGGATATAGGGATGAAAGCACTAGAGTTAATTTGTTGAAGAAGGAAAAATTAGATGGGAGTCAAATGCTGTCTTAGAATATCCTAGAGAGCTCTCTTTTGGTAAGAGGTTTGGAGTTATTCCTTAGCAGCAGCCTTTGAGATAAAATTGAACCTATATTATAATATACCCCAGGTCGTTTTGAGGGATTAGATGCAGAGAGATCAACCCCTAGTATCTAGTATGATTCAGGCATGAAGAGAGTAATAAATGTCTGAGAAAAGGTAGTAGCTGTGGGAAGATCTGCTGTAGGAAACTGCAGAGAAATGACAGGAGTTGGCTCTTGTTTTGAGGCAGGCAGTGAGAGAGAGCAAGTTCAAAGATGGCTTTAAGCCTGAAAGATGAGAGTAGAAAGTAGGAGATAGGGATAGAAATTAGAAGGATGAAGATAATGTAGGCTTTAGTCAACAGAGTTTGTAGTAAAAATCAATATACATTATTGTTAGAAGGAGACTCAGAAAAGAAAGGAATTAGAAAAGTTTGCAAGAAAAACCAGGCTTTAAAAGGATCAGCTTATCAAACAAAAAATTCAAGAGGTATGTGAAAGGGAAAAAATTACACAGTATTACAAGCAGAATCATCAAATTTACAACTAGCCCAAGCATGAGTTTAAAAATGGCAGTTTTCTCACATCTGTATCTTTACACATCAGCATTGCAGACAGGGAAGGTGCTGTTTTTGTTAGGGAGTCACTGACCTGCAGGAAAGGTTCACAGATTTGGGGGTACTAGAACCTGAAAGAAGAACTCTAGGTTTTGTTTGTTTGCTTGACGTTTGTATATCTTAGAGAGTAACTGGAGTCTTTGGCCTTTTGTGTTTTGAGTCTTCTGCATGCTCATCTGTCATGGTGGCTGGGCAGGCTGTGCATTTTATTTTCACACTATTGAAGAGGCAATTTCAAATGGAAGGTGAAAGCTTGAGAGAGAGGTGCATGTACACTGTAGGTGTCTAAATACACTTCTTCACAGGATCTTGGGAGAGGAGCTCATCATGGGCTGTTGTGAAGGCACAGGTGTCAGGAGTTAGAGGAGACAAATTCTCAGATGCTCGATGCTTCCCCAGTGGAGGGAGCTCCAGGCATTCAGTCAGGGGTTTCTCTATGACATTGGCTGCTAGCACATCATTGTGAAATGCACAGGCACAAACTCTGCCATGGGACCAGATCTTGGGGCCAGTACAAACTATGGGCTGGTGGAGAGGACCTCGGTGGGACTTCCTGCACAAGCCATGGCAAGAAATCACACTCTGGTTCTGTCTTGATTCTTTCCTCCCCACCAGACTGTGAGTTATTTATCGTTGCCAGGAACAAGGGTGATAACTCACTGCCTGGTCTCAAAATACAGCAGGACATTTTTTTTAAGTTATTAAAAGAATCTAATAGTAAAAGACGTGGTTCTGGTTTGATAAATCTAAGCAGTATAGAGCAGTGAAGTCCTGAAAAAGGAGAGCAGGTTCCTTGTCTTAGAAGGAGAACACAACAGAAACAGAGAACAGATAAAGATGCGGTGAACACTTATTGAATGCTTACTGTGTGCTAAGCATTGTGTGACGTGCACTTTTTCCAGTTGTTTCAGAAGAAGAATAACAAAAAAATGAGATAGACGTTGTCTTTACCTCCATCTTAAGAAATTTTCCAAACATCAGATTCATGACTGTAATCCGAGCACTCTTTAACTTCCAACTACATGCTCTTAGTTACTATAATAAAGTGGTTTTCATTTAAAAAATGGGTAGTTCCTTAAAGACGTTGTGAGTGAGCAGTAGCGAGGGAAGCCAGGAGACATAGTCCAAGGAGTGGACGAGTGAAGGGTCCCAGTATGGACTGAGCCTCATCATAAATACTTGGCTTTCTTCTGTTTTGGGTACTAAATGCCAAAGCCATTTGGCTTGGTTTTATATATATATACACATACATATATATATATGTACACCAAGGTTAAATATAAATATAACAGTTATGGTTTTGTTTAGTTTTTGTCATAGTTTTTATCTTGGATATTTTCAAGCTAAAGTTTCCAAGTTACAGAATAGGCAATATAGAGATAACTAACCAAATCTAAAAGGGCAAAATGAAAATGAAGTCCCATGATGTGGATCCCAATTGGTTCAGAATTCCTAAGAGATAGTACTTAGGGAGGTGGAGAGTTGCAAGTAGCAAATGAAAGCCAGGTAACACTATCTAAGATTCTGGTTCCAATAGCCGTAGGAAATAGGCTGAGTATATCCCCTAGGTGGAGCAAGAGGGCAGGATGGGGAGTGCCACAGGACTATCCAGGGAGATTGAAATTGAGAAAGGGCTTTTGGGTCTGGTGATCAGGGTGGTTATGGTTTTGCCAAAGTGGGTCCCATAAAGCACTGTAGTAGCAAAGCGGCTTGGCAAGGACAGGTGGCAGCTCATGGTGAGATGAGGTATTCAGTGGCACCTTTTCTTTATAAGAGTTTGGCAGTGGGAGAGGTAAGAAGGTAGCCAACAGGGTCTCTGACTTCTCTGGGGACTGCTGGAAGTGCCTGTAAAAATTGCTGGTGAGAAGTGCTATAGAAGATGCTGGGAATCATTTTATCTGCCCCCACTCCTCAAAAAAATTGGAGGCCAAAAAATTTTTTTGGTATTGTAAATAATTGTCAAAGTCAACATCTCTGATCATCATTTATCACCTCTCTGCTTATTCCTCATCCAACTCCAAAACAGCCTGGCAGGTGTCATTTGTGATGGAAGAGAAGAAAGTCCATCAGGGAAAGAATTACCTGGTGTCATTTAGACACTTAGCAAGTCACACATCCTCATCTGTGTTTTCATGAGAACTAACTGGATCTCTCATTTTCTTCATTCAAGTTGAGTGACATACTGAAATTTGGCTTGGATAAACTGCTGTCTTCTGAGGGGAGCATCCTGGAGGACGTAGACCTGGAGTCCATCCTGGGAGAGACAGAGAACAGCCAGTGGGCCTCTGATGCCCTGCCTGCAGCTGGAGGAGGGATCAGAGAGCGGGAGGAAGGAAGTGAGTTGGGGTTAGGTGAGCCAGTGACTCCATCACCTCAAGCTAGGGTGTGAGTGAGATGCGTCCCCACGGGTAGTCCTGTGTCCTGCTCTGGCACCTCTCTTTCCTACCCAGCCCTATAGTCATCTGTTGACATTCTTAAGGCTTCCTGGTCCAAGAACTGCCAGAGTAATCCTTGTTCCCTTGAAGCTGGACTTTGAATCCAAGTGATGATATTAATGTTTATGGTCCTGTCAGTCTCAAGGATTAAATTTGAACCTTTTCTCTCTTGACACAGACTTCTTCTCTGGAGTTTATTTGGTAAACCTGCTATCTTTATGATGGTGCTTTGCACAGTGATACCTCTTCTCAATAGTAGAATGTTTTTTAAATTGCAAATGATATTTATGGACATTTATTGTGTTCATCAACAGTGCTGACTATGTCATGTGCTTTAGGTCTTTTAAGACCCATGAGGTGGGGGGCTGGGGTGGTGGGTCAGCGGTAGAGCACTCACCTCACACGTGCAAGGGCCTGGGTTCAATCCTCAGCACCACATAAAAACAGAAGTAAAAATGAAGGCATTGTGTCCAACTTCAACTAAAAAAATACATATTAAAAAAAAAGACCCATGAGGTGTAGGAGATCATTTTGTCTTCCTTTTTCTTTTTTCCCAGATTTGGTGTCTGTCTGTCTCTCTCTCTCTCTCTCTCTCTCTCTCTCTCTCTCTCTCTCTCTTTATATATATATATATATATATATATATTTATATATATATATTTTTTTTTTTAGTTGTAGATAGACAGCATGCCCTTATTTTATTTTTTTAATGTGGTGGCTAAGGATCGAGCCCAGTGCCTCACACATGCTGAGCAAGCACTCTGCCACTGAACTACAGCCCTAGCCCCACTATTTATCTTTTTGTCCGTTTTCTGTTCTGAAATATTTGAATTTCAGACTTGAAAGGAGTTTTGTTTTGTTTTGTTTTTTTCCTCATGATTATTTTTAAAATGACTGTTTTCCTGTATCAGCAATAGGGAGTCAATCTGGGCTGGTGTGAGAGGGTTTTACTGACCTTTTTTAGAATTTTTTATTCATATATGACAGCAGAATGCATTGTAATTCTTATTATACATATAGAGCACAATTTTTCATATCTCTGATTGTATACACAGTATATTCACACCCAGTTCCTGTATTCATACCTGTACTTTGGATAATAATTATCACATTCCACCATCTTTAATAACCTCATGCCTCCTCCCTTCCCCTCCAACCCCTCTGCCCTATCTAGAGCTTGTTGTTCCTCCCATCTCCCACTCTCTATCCCACTATGAATCAGCCTCCTTATATCAAAGAAAACATTCAGCATTTGGTTTTTTGGGATTGGCTAACTTAGCATTATCTTTTCTAATTCCATCCATTTACCTACAAATGCTATGATTTTATTTTCTTTTATTGCTGAATAATATTCCATTGTATGTGTGTGTGTACACACACACACACACCACAGTTTTTAATCCATTCATCTATTGAAGGGCATCTAGGTTGGTCCCACAGTTTAGCTATTGTGAATTGTGCTGCTGTAAACATTGATGCAGCTGTGTCCTGTAGTATGCTGTTTTTAAGTCCTTTGGGTATAGATTGAGGAGAGGGACAGCTGGGTCAGATGGTGGTTCCACTCCCAATTTTCCAAGTAATCTCCATACTGCTTTCCATATTGGCTGCACCAATTTGCAGTCCTATCAGCAGTGTATGAGTGTGCCTTTTTCTCCCACATCCTCGCCAACACTTATTGTGGTTTGTATCCATAATAGCTGCCATTCTGATGAGTGAGATGAAATCTTAGAGTGGTTTTGATTTGCATTTCTCTAATTGCTAGTAATGATGAACATTTTTTCATGTATTTGTTGACTGATTGTATATTATTTTCTGAGAAGTGTCTGTTCAGGTCCTTGGCCTATTTATTGATTGGGTTATTTGTTTTTTTTTTTTTTTTTGGTGTTTAGCTTTTGAGGTTCTTTATATACCTAGAGATTAGTGCTATATCTGATGTGTGAGGGGTAAAGATTTGCTCCCAAGATGTAGGCTTGCTATTCACCTCACAGATTTGCTTCTTTTGCAGAGAAGAAAGAAACTTTTTAGTTTGAGTCCATCCCATTTATTGATTCTTGATTTTAATTCTGGCACCAAAAGAGTCTTATTAAGGAAGTTGGAGCCTAATCCCACATGATGGAGATTAGGGTCTACTTTTTCTTCTATTAAACGCAGAGTCTCTGGTTTTATTCCCAGGTCCTTGATCCATTTTGAGTTGAGTTTTGTGCATGGTGAGAGATAGGGATTTAATTTCATTTTGTTGCATATGGATTTCCAGTTCTCCCAGCACCATTTGTTGAAGATGCTATCTTTTCTCTAGTGCATGTTTTTGGTACCTTTGTCTAACATAAGATTATTGTAGTTTTGTGGGTTAGTCTCTGTATCCTCTCTCTGTTCTGTACCATTGGTCTACCAGTCTGTTTTGGTGCCAATACCATGCTGTTTTTGTTACTGTTGCTCTGTAGTATAGTTTAAGGTCTGGTATAGTGATGCCACCTGCTTCACTCTTCCTGATAAGGATTGCTTTAGCTATTCTGGGTCTCTTATTTTTCCAGATGAATTTCATGATTGTTTTTCTATTTATATGAGGAATGTCATTGGGATTTTGATTGGAATTGCATTAAATCTGTATAGCGCTTTTAGAAGTGTGGTCATTTTGATAATATTAATTCTGCCTATCCAAGAGCAAGGTAAATCTTTCTATCTTCTAAGGTCTTTTTTTGATTTCTTTCTTTAAGGTTCTGTAATTTTCACTATATAGATCTTTCACCCTTACTGAGCTTCTTAATTCAAGAGTTCTTTCTAGCCTGGCACAGTGGTGCACACCTGTAATCCTGGTGACTCCAGAAGCTGAGGATCATGAGTTCAAAGCCAGCCTCAGCAAAAGCGAGGCACTCAGTGAGAACCTGTCTCTATTAAATACAAAATAGGGCTGAGGTGGCTCAGTGGTTCATGCCTCTGAGTTCAATTCCCAGTACTAAAAAATAAATATTTAAAAATCTCTCTCCTCTCTCCTCTCCTCTCCCTCTCTCTCTCTCTCTCTCTCTCTCTCTCTCTCTCTCTCTCTCTTAAAAAAAAGACACAACTGATGTGACTATGTGTACAACCAGAGATGTGAAAAATTGTGTACCATATGTGTAATATGAATTATAATGCATTATCCTGTCATATATAACAAGTTAGGATTAAAAATAAATAAATTTTTTAAAAAGATAAAAAAAGTGGGAAAATCAGAAAGTAATATCGTTCCATGCTGTACATATCACTTCCCTTTCTCAAGTACAATCTGGCACAAAATGTGTTGAGAAGAGATTCCCCTCCAAAAAAACAAATCCACTGGGGCTGGGGATATAGCTTAGTTGGAAGAGTACTTGCCTCACACGCACAAGGCTCTGGGTTCAATCCCCAGCACCACCAGAAAAAAAAATCTGATATTATATCCAATGGCATGAACAAGATTTAAAAAGCCACATAACCATAATGAGAGCACAAAGCACACAAAAGGCTTTCTAGATTCCAATCTAGAAAAAAAAACAAACATATCCCAAGGGAGGAGAACAATGTTCTTGCAATTACTTTTCTCTAAGGAGTATCTTAGTATGGTGATGAATGACCTTTTTCCCCCCCAGCACTGAGGATTGAACTGAGGAGTGCTCTACCACTGAGCTACATCTGCAGTCATTTAATGTTTGTTTTGTTTTTGTTTTCCTTGAGACAGAGTCTCACCAAGTTGCCCAGGCTCTCCTGAAACTTACCATTCTCCTACTTGTCAACCTCCTGAGTAGCTAGGATTATAGGCATGCACTATTGTACTGGCTACAAATTATATGTTTTTAAATCAGGAAATTGTCATTTAGAGAATATTATTCCCATGAGTCCTTTCTATATAAATTATTATAGAGCAAGCTTCACACAACCAATTGAAGAGACATTATCGTTAATAGATTATCCTATATTGTAGTTAATTGTATGGAAAAGAAACAATGTAGCAAAAATGAAATCATAAAAACAAAGACATTTCACATAGTAATGTAGATTAAAATGTCATCCAACTATAAATTCCCTCAAAATGCATGGACCAAGATCCTACCCAAGATTGAGACTTGAGGAAGGACTGACTGTATCCTTTAAAGGCACAAACTCGTTTTTTCTTCTCTTTGGTACCCTGTGCCACACTGTAAAGAAGCCCAGGCTATCTTGCTAGAGGGAGAGTCCATTTGAAGAAAGCCCCTGACATTTGAAAGACCACATGGAAAGGGAGACTACATAAAGCCAACAGTCAGCACCTTAGTTCCAGACATACAAAGCCATCTCAGACCTTGTAGTCTAAATCAGGCGTTTGCTGTATGGGTGAGCCTAGGTGACACTGGAGCAGAACCTTGGTTAAAGTCTTGACTTACAAAATTATGAGAAATAAAATGGTTGTTTGTTTGGTAGTGGGGATTGAATTCAGAGGCTCTCGGCCACTGAGCCACATCCCGAGCCCTATTTTGTGTTTTATTTAGAGACAGGGTGTCACTGAGTTGCTTAGTGCCTCGCCATTACTGAGGCTGGCTTTGAACTCTCGATCCTCCTACCTCAGCCTCCTGAGCCACTGGAATTACAGGTGTGCACCACCACTCCTGGCAAATGGTTATTTTTTAAAGCCACTAAATTTTGGAATTTTAAAAAATATAGCAATAGATAACTAAAACACTGTTTATTGATGATTTGCAGGGCTTTTATTTAATGACCAGTTTTATTAAAGAATACCCCATTTATTTCTACTGTGATCAGCAAACAAACTGATATTCAATATTTAAAATTTTTTGAAACTGATTAGTTTGCCAAGAATATAACCTATCTTGCAAATTTTCATGAGGACTAGAAAAGAATATATATTCTGGAGTTGTTGGGCATTGTCAGTCAATGTCAATAAGGTTAAGGTGGTTGATAGTTTTGTTCAGACTCTTGTGTATCATTAGTGATTTTTTATACTGTTACTATCAGTTGTTAAAAGGCTGTTAAAAATTCAAAGTATGGATTTATCTCTTCAGTTTTGTCAGCTTTCATATATTTGGGGCATATAAATGTTTGGTTGTATGGTGTCATGTTTCTGTGTTCTTAAAAAACACATTATAGTATTATGAAATGTCTTTCTTATCTCTTATAAAACTCTTTATCTTGAATTTAAATTCATCTGATGTTAGTATAGCCTCTGCATTCTTCTTGGCTTACTATTAATGATGTATTTTTATTTAATGTAATTAAATAAAATTACATTAAATAAAAATTAAATTTTATTTAATTTATCCACTAGCTTTTAGCTGTATTGCTTTACATTATTGTTTTAGCAATGTTTCCAGGAATTATGAAATGCATTCTTTAATTTATCACAGTTTTCATAGTTTAAATTGTGATACTTTCTCACATTTCCCCAAGTCTTTTGTGCTTTGTCGTCATACATATTACAGCTGTATACCCTATGTTTTTTACCTTAGTCATGTTTCCAAGAAATTAAAAGAATAAATATGTATACATATTGCCTTTTATATTTACCTACATTTTACTATTTCTAGTACTTTTCATTTCTGTTTATGGTGCATTGTCTTTAAAAATATCTACCCCAAATTCTCCACATTCCTGTATCATGTTGCTTCTCTCATTATGAAGTAATATCTATTTTCCCACCCACTGAGTCTGGGCTGGTCTTTTGTCTTGTTTTAATGAACAAAATATATTTTTGGTGAAAGTGATTCCATGCCAATCCTAGACATAACACCCTGGGAAGGTGTATACATTCTACTATTATCCTCTAGAAATCTAATCAACAAATAAAAAATTTTAGAATGACTGAATGACTAAAAGCATTTGAAGAGATAAGCCTGACCCAACCAGTTGAGCTAGCAGACATGTAAACGAAGCTATTTTGTCAGTTCTACCTTTGGTTAAACAATTCCTGCTAAAGGAAACCACGTAAGCAGTAATAAATACCTAGAGCAAAGGACCCATCAGGTTATGTAAAGCCAAATCATAGAATAAGGAGAAATAACAAAGAATTTTTATATTAAACCATTAAGTTTATTACACAGTGAACTAAAGCACACAGTGCATCTGTTTCTACCTGATGGATCATCTCCTTTTATCCTGAAGAGGTTCTTTTAGCATTAATAGTAGAGATCTATTGGTATTGAATTTTCTTTTTATTTATTTGAAAAAGTCTATTCTGCTTTCAGTTTTGAAGAGTATTTATCCTGGATTAGCAGTTTTTGTCTTCTAGCACCTTAAACCTTTCCATTAACTTTAACCTCTCATTTCTGATAAGAAGTCAGCTATCATTTTAGTCATTTTTACCAATGTAAAACACACCACTTTTTTCTAATTGCCTTCAAGACCTTTTTCCTCCTAATTGATTATTTACAGTTGACTCTGATGCATCTAGGTGTGATTTGCTTTGTAACTAACCTTAGTATTCACTGAGTTTCCTAAATCTGTTAACATCTTTTTTGTTAATTTGGGATAATTTTAGCCATCGTTGTCTTAAATATTTTTTTCTGTACAATTTATGCGTCTATTCTTCTAGAAATCTAATTATATGTATGTTAGGTCACTTTGTACTGATAGTAACCAAGTCTCTATTTTTTTCTTTCTGATTTTTAGAACAGATAATTTTTATTGGTCTATCTCCAAGTTAACTTTTTGCTGTTTTTGCACTATACAATCTGATGATAGATTTGTTTCATGAATTTTTCATTTCAAATACTATACTTTTTATTTCTTTTAAAAGAATTTTTTCATTTATATGTTGACACCCATATCTACTTATTCATTATGATTAAGCTTTTCTTTAACTCCTTGAAATTAGTTATTAAAACTATTTAAATTTTTTTTCGGCTAATCCTAACATCTGGGTCAGCTCATGGAACTTTTTTTATATGTGATATTTTCTCTTGTGGTTCTCATTTTTCTATCTTCTTTGCATTCTGGCAAAATTTAATGATATTCTACATGCCTATAATCCCAGCGACTCAGGAGGCTAAGGCGGGAGGATCAAAGCTAGCCTCTGCAACTAAGGGATGCACTTAGCAACTCAGTGAGACCCTGTATCTAAATAAAATGCAAAAAAGTGCTGAGGTTGTGGCTCAATGGTTAAGCACCCCTGGGTTCAATCCCTGGTACCAAAAAAAATTTTTTTAATTATATTCTGGTCATTTATAGATGATACATCATAGGAAGTCTGGATTATGTTGTCTTCCTATAAAGGATATTCTGTTTTATTTGTCATGCAGGCTAATTACTGGTGAATTGTTTTGATCATATTAGATTTGGTATTACTATTATTATTATTATTTGGTTCCAGAGATTGAACTCAGGGTACTCAATTACTGAGCCACATCCCCAGACCTATTTTGTATTTTATTGAGAGACAGGGTCTTGCTGAGCTGCTTTAGCACCTCGATTTACTAAGGCTGGCTTTGAGCTCGTGATCCTCTTGCTTCATGCACCTGAGTCACTGGGATTATAGGCATATTCCACCGCGCCTCACTAGGTTTGGTATTTTTCTTTATTTCCATATTTCATGGTGCATTATACTTGTACATAATGGTGGGATTTGTTGTTATGTTTGCATGCATATGTACAATACAGTGATAAAACTTGGCCAATATCGTTCTCGAGTATTTCTCTTTTACCTGCTTTCCTCTCTCCCCTGATCCCTTTCCTCTACTGATCTCCCTTTGATTGTCGTCAGATTCCTTTCACACACACACACCTTTCTTTTTCTTTTTCCTTTCTGGCTGCCACATACATTTTCAGCATGAATCAATTTTGGTTTCAAATTTAGGTCTACCTTTTTCCCTTTACTCTTTTGTGTGTGGTTCTTTTTGCTAAGGCTTATTTCTGAACTCTTAATTAAGTACCTGATATATTAGTGAAGCTGCTGCAACCTGACTCTGCTGGAAACCTAATTTCTTCCAACATTGCCATTTAGCATCATCTTCAGTCTCCTTTATAGCAGTCAAACTCTGCTAAGCCTTAAAGAGTCTCATCTGGTACATTCATATGAAAAATGAATTTCCTCCAGGCTTTTAGTATTCTCTCTCTAACACACACACACAATCACATTGCACCCACCATAAATAGCTCAGACATTCTTGTCCACAAAATTCCAACCACTATGATAATCTTGCACTTTGATAATTTTCTCCTTAACTCAGTATGACCTCCATCTTACTTGAGCTTCATCTCCCTAATTGTGTTTTGTGCACCAGGCCTACAGTCATGTCTGAAATTAATACCTGAAAATGTTTAGTTTTCCTAGTTTTATACACTTTTGTGTCAGGAAAACAAATCCAGTACAGTAGATCTATAACAGTTTCAAGTAAAAGTACTAAATTACTTATATCCTTGCCCATCAATAGTGGTAGAGGCACTTAGGTGAACTTACATAGAAACTGCAACATCTTACATACTCAACAACAATTTCATTGCCCATGGAACCCAAAATTAATTGAAAGAGTAAACCCCAAAATGGATATCTGAAAAATAAACTGGTCAAAATTAGTAAGGCAATCAGACTTAAATAATCATATATTTTACCAATAGCACTAGCTTAAAAGTATGGGTCTACAATAACTAGAAAAATACAAGTTAATGGCTAGAGTCATAAAAGTTTCTATTATGATAGGCAGTCTCTTATGATGCTTTAATATTATATGATAGTTGTGAAATGATTACAAACTAATAATGAACATAATCTATTTGCAGATTACAATATTCTTCCCTGTATTATCTACAAAGTTTAGATACACCTCAAAATGCCCTGGAAAAGAAATTTCTTAAGTCTCATCAAAATGAACTGCCAGGTTTTTTTCCTACATTTGACATGACACAGTGCCAAGATTTCTAGTCCTGAATACACACTTTCTATAGGGAAGGGACATTTATCTTGGCAATTAATAGATCATTTATCTCATTTCATACAGCCAATTTTAGTCGTAAGAAAAGAAATGTTTATGTATTTATTCTGCTGACTTTAATCTATAATCTAATCAGGGATCAACAAACTTTTCCTGAAAAGAGACTGATAATAAATATATTAGACTTTGTAGGCAAGTCTTCATTACCACTCAAGTGCCAATGTAGCACAAAAACAGCCTAGACTGTGGGTAAATAATATAAGCTTCTGTATTCTAATAAAACTTTGTTTACAAACGCAAGTGTTATTGTTGGACACCGTGAAAGAAAGAAAGAAAGGAGGGAGGGAGGAAGGGAGGGAGAGAGAAGGTGTGGGGAAAGAATGAAAGAAAGAAAGAAAGAGAAAAAAGGAATAAAGAGAACAATTTAAAAAAAAACAGTGTCAGGCTGACAGGTATGATTTGCTCATCACTGTTCCAGAGTATTAATGTTTATGCTCACAATAGATGTTTGGCTAGGCTGTATACATACATACATACATATATACATGAAAGCAATTTTGTTCTTTTGTTTGCTTTCTTTTATTTTTTCCATTTTTTTGTTGATACATTATAGTCGTAAATCATGGCAGTATTTGTCGTAACATATTTCCACATGCACAATATAACACTATAGTTTGGCCAATATCATTCCCCAGTATTTTCCATTCACTCCTCCCTCTCCTGGTCCCTTTCCTACACTCTACTGATCTCCTTTTGATTTTCACTTTTCTTTCCCTTTTTCCTCTCTTGCTTCCACATCCGAGAGAAAACATATGCTCCCTTGATTTTATGAGTTTAGCTTATTTTGTGTAACAGAATGTTCTAAAGTTTCATCCGTTTTCCAGCAAATGACATAATTCACATTTATGGCTGAATAAAGCTCCATTGTGTGTATATGCCACATTTTCTTTATTTATTCATCCTTGATAAGCACCTAGTTTGGTTCCAAAGTTTGGCAACTGTGAATTGTGCTGCTATAAACATGGGTATGCATATACTACTCTAGTATTATGACTTTAATTCTTTAGGATAAACATTGAGTAGTTGTATACCTGGGTTATATGGTGGTTTCCTGCCTAGTCATTTGAGGAACCTCCATACTGATTTCAATAGTGGTTATATTCATTTACAATCCTATCAACAGAGAAAAAAGTGTCCCTTCTCCACATTCTCTCTAGCATTTATTATTGTTCATATTCTTTTTTTAAGTAGTTGGACACAATACCTTTATTTTTATTTATTTATTTTTAATGTGGTGCTGAGGATCGAACCCAGGGCCTTGCACGTGCTAGACAAGCAATCTGCTGTTGAGCCACAACCCCAGCCCCATATCATTCATATTTTTGATGGCTGCTATTCTGACTAGAGTGAGATGAAAGCTCACTGTAGTTTTGATTTGCATTTCCCTAATTGCTATTGATGTTGAACATTTTCATAGATTTGTTGTCCATTTTTATTTCTTCTTTTGAGAAGTATCTGTTTAATTCATTTGCCCAATTAAGCTAGGATATTTGAGGTTTTGGTGTTAAGTTTTTTAAAGTTTCTTATATAGTCTGGATATTAATCCTGTGTCAAAAGAGTAGTTAGCAGGGCTGGGGATGTGGCTCAAGCGGTAGCACGCTCGCCTTGCATGCATGCAGTCCAGGTTCGATCCTCAGTACCACATTACAAACAAAGATGTTGTGTCCACCGAAAACTAAAAAATAAATATTAAAAAATTCTCTCTCGCTTTCTTTAAAAAAAGAAAAAAAGAGTAGTTAGCAAATATATTTTCTCCCATTCCATAGGTTCTTTCTTCATGTTACCAATTGTTTCCTTTGTGTGCAGAAGCTTTTTAATTTGATGCCATTCTGTTTATTAACTTTTGTCATTATTTTCTGAGCTTTAGGAGTTCTAATAAGAAAGTCATTGCCTGTACCTATATGCTGGAGTCTCAAACCTATATTTTCTTCCAAGGATTTGCATAGTTTCTGGTCTAATTCCTGGGCTTTTGATCTCTTTCAAGTTTGTACAGGGTCTAGTCTTATTTGTCTACATATGGGTAATCAATTTTTCTGGCACCATTTGTTTAAAGCCTGTCTTTTCTCCCAATGTGTTTTTGGCATCTTTGTCAAGAATCAGATGACTGTTAACTGTGTTGGATCTTTTTCCGTGTCTTCTCTTCTTTCCCATTGGTCTATGTATCTGGTTTTATGACAGAGCCATGCAGTGGTTATTTCAATAGCTTTGTAGTATAATTTGAAGTCAGGTATTGTGATGATGCCTCCAGCTTGCTTTATTGACTTAGAATTGTTTTGGCTATTCTGAATATTTCATTCTTCCAAATGGATTTCAGGACTGTTTTTTCTACTTCTGGAAAAATGATATTTATTATTATTATTATTATTATTATTATTATTATTATTTTAAATTTATATGGCAACAGAATGCATTACAATTCATATTACATATATAGAGCACAATTTTTCATATCTCTCGTTGTATACAAAGTATATTCACACCAATTTGTGGGTATTTTGATGGGAATTGCATCAAATCTGTATGTTGCTCATAAAACCAATTTCAAACATATACAATCATATTAGTAGTGATTTTAGTGTCCAAAAAGAGATCTACTAAACAGTAATTACTGGGCTGGTTTGGTGACTTGTAGTCCTAACTACTCAGAAGGCCAAGCCAGGAGGATTGCTTGAGTCCAGGAGTTGGAGATCAGGTTAGGCGACATAGCAAGACCCCCATCTTAAAAATAATAATAATTACTGATGTGAAAACACATCTCAATCATTATGATAGTCACTAACTCTTCATTGTTTTCCTTGAAACTCTAATATACAATTAGTGAATGTCAATTTAGGACTAATTGGGCTGTTTTATAGAGGAGAAAGCTGATTATAATAGTAAATGAAATCAGCTATCATGAACTGATTTGTGTTTATTTAATTACAATTATCATGCTGATGACTCTAATATGTAAAGTCTCCACCTATAGTTCCCTAGGTGCTAATTTTAAAAACGTGAGTTTTCACTAAAAATAAGAAAAGAAACCCCTCCATATGCATTTCAATAATTCAAATTGTATCATAATTTGACTATTAACACAATGCAACTAGTTCAGATTTAAATTCAAGATTACACAGTGCAAAAGAGGGAATAGTCTTGGGAAGGAAAGTAGAAAAATGTAAGATCCCTCTTAGAGGTCAGAAAAAATAAATTCAAAAATGTGATTTTTTTAAAGGTAGTGTTAACTTGAAGTGGAAAACAAAAAGCAAAAAAACCTTTGAAGCAAATTCAGTTGTGTTTACAAGGGCCTTTGAGTTTCTTTGATGTTTTAGTGATTCTGGTTTTTAAAATGTTGATTTGTGGAGGATGGGCACAGGGGATTGAATCTAGGTGCTTAACCACTGATCCACATCACCAGCCCTTTTTTACATTTTTTTTATTTTGAGATAGGAAATCCATAAATTACTTAAGGCCTTGCTAAATTGCTGATGGTGAGTTTGAACTCAAGATCCTCCTGC
Organism: Urocitellus parryii; assembly: GCF_045843805.1. Taxonomy (NCBI): domain Eukaryota; kingdom Metazoa; phylum Chordata; class Mammalia; order Rodentia; family Sciuridae; genus Urocitellus; species Urocitellus parryii. The sequence continues at coordinate 1,955,108 of NW_027554142.1, forward strand.
CTCAGCCTCCAGAGCCACTGGGATTACAGTGTGCATCATGAAGCCCAGCCTTAAATGTTGATTTTATAATCCTTTCTTTTTAGCTGATAAGAGAAATTACAAAATACAGAATACTTGCAAACTACAAAATATAGGATACTTACAACTAAAGGTGCTTTGTTAAATGATCAGAGTTTAACTAACATTTCAAGCAGTGACTCTCAAACTGGGAGAGTGATACTAGTCTTTTCAAGAGAAGTTTAGAAATGCCTGGGGGCATTTTGTTGTTGTTTCACCATGACTGAGGAAACTACTAACATTTTTTGGCCAGGCCCATAGATAGTATATAACCTTCAGCTAGTAGGAATAGTCCAAACCAAAGTACCAATAGAGTTCTATCAAGAAACCCTGGTGCAAAGAAGTAATCTACCAAGGAAAACACAGTTGCAGTTAAGTAAGAGAACAGAGCAGGTGCCGGGTGCAGTGCTGCATGCCTGTAATCCCAGTGGCTCTGGAGGCTGAGGCAGGAGGATCGTGAGTTCAAAGCCAGCCTCAGCAAAAGTAAGGCCCTAAACAATTCAGTGAGACCTTATCTCTAAATAAAATACAAAATAGGGCTGGAGATGTGATTCAGTGGTCTAGAGCCCTTGAGTTCAATCCCTGTTACCAAAGAAAAATAGACCACCCAAGTGATTTGTTTGTACCAGTAGGTCTACCTAAAACGAAAAGGGATTTTATGCAGTCAAATTGTTTTATTATCCATTTAAATATAATTCTTTATTTCTTTATGTTTGTCAAGAAGTAAATATATTTAAGATAACAATGAAAAATAATAAAAGAATGACAAGTGTAGGAACCTAATGATGACTTACACTTTTTGATTACAGACTTGACATTCATCTGAAATGACAATGCAATCCCTAGCTACTGCAACAGAAATCCTAACCTCTGAGTGAAAAAAAAGAGGGATGTTGAGATACCTTCAATCATCTTTTCTCACTTCTGAGTAAGTACCAAGAGAGGTTGGCCAAAAATATTTTAAAACCTAAAACATGCTATTAAACTTGGCTTTTCTTTAAAATAAGTGCAAGTATATGATATGGCCTAGTGTTAATTTACAATCCCTACTTTCTTATGCTTTGACTGTCTTTAAATGTGCCCAGTTTGAACTGAGATGTGCCATAAGTCAGATATCAAAGACTTATTATGAAGAATGTAAAATAACAGTTATATTTTTATTATGATTACAAGTTAAAAGGATGTCATTTTGAATATATTGAATTATGTAAAATGTATTATTAAATGAAGCTCATCTGTCTTACTTTTTAAAATATGACTTCTAGAAAATTTAATTTACATGTAGAGTTAATATTATATTTCTATTGGTGGTTCTAAGGGATCAGTGAGAAATAAGAGAAAGATCATGTTCAGATTCTCTATTTCATCATTTGCGTTTGATGTCATTCACTGATCCTCCTTATGTATTCCAAACCATTTCAAATTTCATTTGGATTTGGGTAAGACTGAGCTTTCATGCTAATCACAGAGAACTTACTTTCCCATATATATTTGTTCAGTGTCCCCCACTGAGTATAGTCTTCATAATAGTGTTTATGGTCCTGTTTCTAATTTTATACTGCATGCATCAGTTAAAATGCTGAAGATTCAGGAGGGTTTGCTTTGCTTCAGTGTATGCTCTGGTAGACTATATGTTATCCCGAAGAACATATTTTCTCCTCCACTCTCCCTGTCTCCTCCAAGAGGTGCTTGTGATCTTCCAAGCACACTTTTGGAGGATGTTATCAGCCTTACTTTGTTTCAGTGAGAAGAGAACAGTTTCCAGAGTATGCACTATCTAAAAATGTCTTCTTAGTGATGAAAGCATTTATTGCCAAGACTTTTGTTGCTTTGTCAATTGTCTATATTGGCTGTAACCGCCAGGATTTTGCTGTTTAATTATTTAAACCACATAAATGGGCAATCTTTCATATATTATCTCATTTTCTTCTTAAAAAGTGAATTATAAAATTTTAACTTTGACCCCATATTTGTATAGATGAAATATCTGAGACTCAGAAAAGTTAATGATTTCCCTATAGTCACACAATTAGACTTCTGACTCTTACTACAATCTTTTTGGCTATATTCCTTACTTCTGCTGCTGTTCTAGTAAGGAAGTAATTTATATTTCTGAAAACTAAATGTATAAAGCCCAACAGTGCACTGTGGAAATTGAGATGTGCAGGCCACAAGTCCCCAACATCTGTTCTGCATTTATTTCAACACACCAAATATTTGACCTCCGTGAAAAGAATGCCAAGGTAAATTAGGCAGAACCAGAAACAGGAACTCATATATGCCATATATTAGTGGCAATTTCAGATGTTTGAGTTTCTTTCTTTGTACAGTTGAAAGTGGAATAATATTTCAGGGCTAGACAAACAGTAGATGCTGGCAGAAGACCTTGCCTTGTATATGACTCACTTCCATTAGTACAGTACACTTCAACATGACTTTTTAATTGTGGGGAGTGCCTCAGCCCTACTGGTCATGCCCAGCCTAAACCTCCATCTTCCCTGGATTTAAGGGCAAGATACTTGTTTAAATTCCACTTAAGTTATATGATCCCTTTACTTAAAGTCTAATATTTTCTGCATTTTTATTCTATTAAGTCTAAATCCTTATGCTTGATTTTCAAGGAATTTCATAATCTGACCTAAGCACACAAATATGTCATCCTTTATAGAATCCTTTCCTCTTAGCAAAATGAGGTGTCCTTACTGTCCTTTAAACATACTTCTTTCTGCTGAGTCTTTCTTATGCTGTTTAATTCACTTGCCTTTTATTCTCTTTTTAGAATCTGAATCCTATGTACTTATCCAGGTCTAGCTCAAATCCCAAGACTCATCTCTTACTTTTAACTCTTTAGTGTTTACAATTTGTACCAAAATACATTTTAGCATTTATTTTGTGGCAGGGTAGTGCCCTTTCCACCCCCCCACTACACTAACTTTTACCAAGGAGGAAACTGGTGTTACCAAGAAAGACCTGTTTATTTTTTTAGGAGTTCCCACTCTCGGGATTATAATGAGGATCTAGAGTCACCTCCACCCTTGGAGATAGATCCCAGATTGGGGTCCTTCGGCACAGGTGTAAAGGTTGATCCATTGCCTAAACCTCTTACACTGGCACAGAAGATGATGTACACACACACACACATACACACACGCGCCAAAACTCGAAGGAAGGAAGGGAGGGAGGGAGGGAGACCCTTTGAAATCCATTGAGAAATGATACTGTTCTGGTCAACCTGACAGAAAATGGGTATTTGTTGTCATTTTCTGACTTACCATATTGTGACCAAGCATAGTGCTTTTATTTTTATTATTTTTTTTTTACTAAGACCTTTACTAGGATTCACCTGGTTTATAACTTTCTACCTTTAAATATAACTGAATCTGCTGGAAGGTGGTGGCAGAGTCTGTAATCCCAGATATTCAGGAGGCTGAGGCTGGAGGATCACAAGTTTGAGGTAAATGTGGGGAACTGAGCCAGACTCTGTTTCAAAATAAAAACTAAACTGGTGGCACACACCTGTAATCCCATCAGCTCAGAATGGTGAAACAGGAGAATTGGGATTTCAAAGCCAACCTTAGCAACTTAACGAGGCCCTGAGTAACTCAGTGGGACCTATCTCTAAATAAAATACAAAAGAGGGCTGGGGATGTGGCTCAGTGGTTGAGTTCCCAAGAGTTCCATCTCTGATAGCAAAAAAAAAAAAAAATTAATAATAAATGAATAAATAAAATGGGCTAGGGAGTAGCTCAGCAGTAGAGCACCCCTGGATATTTGTACTAGGGAGTACAAAAAAAAAAAAGAATTTTCAATGCATATTACTTTTTGTCTAGTTTATTTCATTCAGAATCTCCCTGTTTTTGCTATTATCAATAGTTCTTTATTCTTGCTAAGTATGTTTCCAAAATTTATTATCTATTTTACTATTGATATACATTGGGGATTTTTTTTAAGTAAACCAGGTTATATTTATACAGTGGAAAATTATTAAGCAATGAAAATAAGAAGTACATTCACATTCAACAACTTGGATAAATCTTATAAAAATACATATGGAGCTAAAAAAAGCCACATACCAAAGATCACATGTGTATGATTACAGTGTATAAAGTAACAAAACAGGCAAAACTAACCCTTGTTATTAGAAGTTAAAATAGTGCCTAACTCTGGGGGAGCAGAGGGAATAATTAGGGGAGCAATAAGAAAGGGCTCATGAAGGTGCATTTGATGTCCAGTTTCTTGACCTGGGTTAGGGTTCAGTGGATATGTTTACTTTGTGATAATTCATTGTGCTATACGTGATTTTCTTTTGTCTGTTATATTTAATAAAAGAGAAGCTCTATTAACAGTAAAAAAAATCAGTCTCTACATTCATGTAAAAGTTAGTAATCAAATGCCTACTATATGGTTAATATGAGTATAAGGGTTCTGAGGCATGTAAGACAGACATGTTCCCACAGTCCAACATTGGGGATTTTTTGACTATTACAAATAAAACCACCATGAATAGTTGTGCACAAGTCTCAGTGTGGATGTATGCTTTTATTTCTCTGGAGTAAATATCTCGACAGATGTGATTTAACTTTTAAAGCAACTGCCAAACAGTTTTCTAACAGTTTGTGCCATTGTTTGTACTACATGTTATAGTCTGCAGTTCTAAGAGAGATACCATAGTCTTCATCTTTGTCAACATTTGTTATGATCAGTCTTAAATTTTGTCCATCCTACTGTATGTGTAATAACATTGCAGTTTTGATTTACATTTCAACTTACGTTGGATATCCTTTCATGTGCACATTCACCATATTTGTATCTACTTTGGTGAAGAAAAAAAAATCTTCTGCCCATCTTTTCAAATTGGGTGATTTTTCTTATTAATAAGTTGTAAGAATCATTTGTATATCCTAGATATCATTCCCTTGAGAGAGATATGTTTTGCCAATACTGTGTCCTAGTCTGTCAGCTTACCTTTCCATTTCCATAACAATGAATATAGAATAGACAAAGTTTGTTGTTGTTGTTTTTGGTACTGGGGATTGAACTCAGGGGCATACCACCACTGAGCCACATCCCCAGTCCTATTTAGTATTTTATTTAGAGACAGGGTCTCACTGAGTTGCTTAGTGCCTCACTTTTGCTGAGGCTGGCTTTGAACTTGCAATCCCCCTGTCTCAGCCTCTTGAGCAACTGGTATTACAGGTATGTACCACCACGCCCAGCATGAGACAAAGTTTTTAAGTCTGATTTATTTCTGAGAGGAGAGAGAAAAAAGAGAGCATGAGGCAGAGAGAGCTAGTTAATTTTAAAAGTCTCTGCCAAGCTGCTTTTTATATTTTCTTCCAGAAGTTGTATAGGTTTAGCTGTTACATTTAGGTCTGTAGTCTATTCCTACCAGTAGTGTGTGAGGGCTCCTATTGATCCACATCCTTGCCAACTTATTATTATCTTCTTGATTATAACCATCTTAATAGATGTGAAGTAGTATCTCACTGAGGTTGTACATTTCCCTAATGGTGCTGGGTATCCTTTCATTTGCTTATTTGCTTTTGCATATTTTCTTTGGAAAAATGTCTATTCTAATTTCTTGCCATTTTTTTTCATATTGAACAATAAGAATTGCTTGTATATTCTAGGTAGTTATATTCTAACTACATGAATTGTAAATATTTTCTTCTATGATTGTGTTTTCACTTTCTTCGATGGTAGCCTTTAAAAGTTTTAAATTTGATGAAGTTCATTACTTTATTATTTTTTTCTTTTCGTGCTTGGGCCTTTGGTGTCTTAACTACAAAGTCATTGTCTACTCCAAGATTTACCTATGCTTTCTTACATTTAGTTTTGGTATATATATATATATATATGTGTGTGTGTGTGTGTGTGTGTGTGTGTGTGTGTGGTCCATTTTGAGTTCTTACATTTATGTCTGTGGTCCATTTTCAGGTAATTTTTATGTGGGGTAGGGTTTAACTTAATTCTTTTGCATTAAAGACTACATCATTTTGAAATATATTTTCATTTGGAATGCAATTCTAGGATGTCAGTGTTTTTTTCTTTCAGAACTTGAAAATGTTGATGTACTGTTTTCTGCATGGTTCTTGAATGAATTTTGACATTTTACTTTCACTCCTTTGTACATAATGGTGTCTGTTTTCTGTAGATGCTTTTCAATTTTTAGCACTGGTTTTAAGCATTTAGTGTATATTTGTGTCATCTTTATCATTTTTCTTATTCATTGAGCTTTTTGAATCTGAGTGTTCATCAGATATAGAACATTTTTATTTATTATTTATTCAAATGTGTTTTTCTCACCTCTTTTAGGAACTACCATAACATACATATATATATGTTGGACTGGTTGAAGCTGTGCATACTGATGCTCTGTTCAGTTCAGTCTCTTTCTCCATGTTTGATTTTGGAGTCTTTATCACTGCATATTCAGTTTGCTGATATTGACTTCTTCAATGTCGAATTTGCTGTTAATCTCATTCAGTGTAATTTTCACCTTAGCCATTGTTTTATCTGATTTTATCTAATTTTATCTGTTTTATCTAATTCAGACATTTTTATATCTTCTTTTTCTCCTTTACATGCTTATTCTTTTCCATAGCATCTTGAACATATGGTATACAACTGTATTAATGTCCTTGTATAATAACTCTATCACAGTGTAATTAATGATCATTTCTATTAATTTTCTTTTCAACATGGGTTATATTTTCCTACCTCTTTGCATGCCTCATACATTTTTATTGGATTCCAAACATTGTGAATTTACCTTGTTGAGTACTGGATATTTTGTATTCGTTTAAATATTCTTGAGCTGTGTATAGCTTTTTTTTCTAAACTATCTTGGAAGCATTTTTATCTTTTTAAGATTCTGCTAGACTGGAGTTACCTTCAATCTTGGGCTAATTTTTCCCTTTTACTGACTATGTTACTTGATGCCCTTTTATTATAGATTTTCCATTCTAGCTGGTGATTACAAAAATTGATCTCCATGCCAACAATCACCACCACCTTCCATTCTGTTCTTTTCTGAAGGTTCTTTCTCTGGCCTTACATGTGTGCCCATTGTTACATAGCCACAGACTTCAGGGGAACCGTCCATAGATGTCTAGAGAGCTAGTGCATGTACACACTCTCCCTCCCTCTGCAATTCCCTACTCTCCCCTTTATTCTGCTCTGGGACTTCTAGCTGCATCTGTCTCTTCAGACTTTAAAATCCATCTCTTCAACTCAGGAGATTTTCTATTTGAGTTTCCCTTCTCTGGATGTGGCCTGAAAAAATTCTTTCCAGGGAGTAAATTGGGATAATCCTAGCACTCATCTCTCATGCTTAACTTTATCTTAGAGGTCACTCTTACGCTGCTTATTATCTAATATCTGAGAACTGTTGTTTGTATTTTGTCCACTTTTTTCCAATGTTTTATATGTGAGGGTAAATCTGTTGCCCCTCTTGGAGAGATTTAGTCTTCCATAAATGTTTAACACTATTTTCTGACTCATCATTTACAATAGATGAGGTTCTTCCTGGTAACAGCAGCGTTAGGCCTACTGAATGCTCCTAGGCAAGTGCCTTCACAAGTTTCCAATGGTATATGTTATTATTCTGCCAATTATTTGTTTCAGATATGTTTTTCTTGTCTCATTTAGATTGTACTCTGACATTAGGAACCCTTCATATCTTAGAATTTTATGTCCCCTCCACCCAAACTGGTCACATTTACCTTTAACCATTACTCATCCCTTACCCCGTAAGATTTCCCTTTGAGGTATTAAAGAATAATGCACTTGAGATTATTTATCTCCATGCCAACAATCACCACCACATTCTATCCTGTTCCTTCTCTGAAGGTTTTTAATATAACCTTATATTAAACATCATGTTAAACATCAATGCCACAAATTTAAATGCCATGAGTAAAAGTGAATGCTGATTCATCCACTAATTGTATGTATCCTGATAGAAAGAACTACCACTACCTTATTGTGGCCAGTTGAGAAATTTTCTTCTCATTATCCACCAGACTAGTTAATATGTCTTTAAGGCAATAAGTTTAAAAAATAATACTGATAAATCAAAGTATTGAAAACTCTACAAAATAAGAAGCTAGTTCTTCAGTAACTGGAAGCACTGACTATGCATATAAAAGTATATCTGATTATGAGTCAAGGTAAATATCAAGAAGATAATATGCAATTAGATCATTTTGCTATTCTGATTTTTCCACCAATGAATTATCATTAATTTCTATTCTACAATAAGAAAAATTCTACAACATACCATATTCTATAATAAGAAAAATAAGAAAAAATTAAAGCTAGTTTTAAAAGATCTACTTAAATATTCCAGTATCATGTAACCAAACAACTACTCTCCACACAAGTATGTTTTCATTCAACAACAAACACATTCAGGGGTACATTCCTGGAGCTGAGGATGCATGCTGCTGAGAGGTAGACCTTAAATGCCTTGTTCTCATAGCTTATTTCCTCTCAGTACTATTTATATATGGGGGCTTAATAGTTAATATAGGTGTTTAGGTTAATAGTGTAGTATATTTATAATATCATTGGAACCATGAGTTTACCCAACAAATCATTTGTTAACTCTCTCATACATTCTAGGCATTTCCCTAGTCACTGATGTAACAGTAGTGAACAAAACAACTAATTTCCTGCTCCTGTTGGAAATTGTGTTTGAGGTTGGCTCAGAGCAGTGAAGTAGATAAACAAATGTAAGGAAAGTGGTAAGAGAAGTCGAAAGTGGAAAGGCAAGTCTGAAGAGAAAGAAAGGCAGGGTAATGGGCTTGATAGTCATGGCAAGAGGCTCTATTTTGTGTAGGATGGCCAGGGAAGGCCTTTATCACATGAAATGCCACTGTTACAGAGACATGATAAAGTGAAGGGGTAGTTAGCTAGTCAGATGATTTGGGGAGTTAAGGTTGAGGCAAAGTTACAAGTGTAAATGCTCTGAAGCAGGGGTGGGCTTGGTGTATTTAAATGGAACTAACAGACAAGAGAAGAATGTTAGGAAATGGGGAGAAAAGGATGAGGGGAGTCACATTGAATAAGAGCAGTCCATAATAAGCCAGGGCAGTCCATAATAAAGTCATGGCTTTTTTTCCTGATACCAGAGATTGAACCCCCAGGGGCACTTAAACACTGAGCAACACCCACAGTCCTTTTTAAAATACTTTATTTAGAGATAACTCTCACTGAGTTACTTAGGGACTCACTGCATTTCTGAGGCTGGCTTTGAACTCAGGATCCTCCTGACAGCCTCCTGAGCTGCTGGGATTACAGATGAATACAACCAGGCCTGGCTAAAGTCATTGCCTTTTATTTGGAAATGGGAAGCTATAGGAAGATTTTGAGCAGAGAGACACAATCAAATTTATATTTAAGAATATCACTCTAGTTGCCATCAGTACAATAGATATTGGGGGAAATGAGGGCAGAAGCAAGGACAGAAGAAGGCTAAGGGAATCATTCAGGTGACTTATGATGTGGGTTTGGCCTGTATATTGGCTTAGCAGATGCAGAGGAGTGGTCAGATTGGGGGCATGTTTCAAATGCTTATTTGGAAAGAAGGAAGTCAGAAAAATAAATAAATAAAATGTTGTATAATTTATATCAAATTCTAGAAAATGCAAAACAATCTATAATGACAGGAGATGTTTGGAGACAGCCCAGAAAAGGAGAGGGGAGGGATTACAAAGAACGATGAAAGACTCTTTTGATTTTGGTGATAGTCTCATGGGTATACTCATGTCAAAACTTATCAAATCGTACACCTTAAACGTGCAATTTATTGTAGGTCAACCATATCTCAATAAAATTATAAAAATAAAGACATAATATTGTCTAATGGACTGGAGTTGGAATGTGAGAGAAAAGAGATCAAAGATGGTTTGTAAGTTTTGGGCTTTGAGCACCTGGAAAATGGGAATTAAATTGTCATTCTTATTTCTGAGATAGGGAAGACTGAAAGGAGCAGATTTTGAGAGAAAAATGAGTTCAGTTTTTTCAACATGTTGTTAGAGATGCCTACTAGATACATTTTATAATAAATACATGGTAGAAAAGAAATGAAGAATGACTCAGACAGTTTCTCTCTATGATCCACTGGTTCTCCAGAAAGCGCAGAAGTACACTGGACCAACCGGGACCTCTCATGGCCCCTGTAGACAAATGTTTGTGCACACCTTTTTTCCATCGTTTTCTTTATTTAACATTATGAGCATGGTGGACTACATTCTTTTCTCTAAGTTTTAAAGATTCAGTTAATTTGGGGAAACAACTGATGGGTTCATTGTTGGAGGTTGATGAATAACCTTAGCAGAGACTATAGTGACAAGCCCTTGGTCACAGACAAACGAGAATGGCTCCACCCAGGACGGGAGCATTGCAGACACTCTTCCTTGGGCTGGCTAGCTTGTGCCTTCCCCCTGTTAACTGTACATATCAATAATTCAGCTATATTATGATTTAAATCAGATTTTGCTCCTCTTGTCAGAAAGTACAACAATTGCTTGTTAGTTGATAGGTTGTGATGAAAAGGAGTCTACTCCTTTGGCTTGAAACTTAGCTTCATTACTCACTGGATGTGTGACTGCCTCAATTTACTCTAAAATAAGGATTTGAATAGGACCTACTACTACTGTAAGGTACTATTGTTATGAAGATTAAATGAATTGATATATATAAAACCTTCAGAATAACAACTGGACATAAAGCGTTCAAGAAACGTTAGCTAGTAGCTTTCTTCTCTGACAATCGGTTTTGTCAGTTGGTTCCCACTAAGTTGTGGACTTTTTCCGACCAGGACCAGATATCTTGTCTTTTGATTTTCATCCACTCCAACACCATTCTAGGGCCTTGTCCAGCGTCTGGCATGAATGGTAGCACAAAATGAGAGTTAAAAATATGCTTTTGAATTAAATAATTTCTTCCCTTATGGATAAAGATAAGAATCTCAAGATCTTAGCTGGAAGACTAATGTCCATCTCTCTGCCCCCACCTGTCCCCGCCTTAAAAAAAAGCAGGCCACTGTCTCCAGTTTACACCCTCACTCACAGTTCCATTCACCTTCCCCTTTCCTAATCAGAGGGATCTTGGGGTGGGGCTTCAAGGATCCTCAAGGAGTTTGAAGGGGAGGGAGCCTGGAACCCTAGACTAGCTGTGACAAGTCATGGGTGGGATTTGGTAGTTCAGAAAAGGAGGTACCAGACCAGGAATGGGGGATGGGAGTCATGGTGGAGTGGAGTGGGCTAGTTCAGGATGGACCAGAAAGGAGACATTGAGGAAAGCCAGAAAGGACCGGTTGGCGGAGTGGGGGGGGGATGGGTGGGTGATGACTTGTGAGGGCATAGAAGCAAAGGCAGGTGATTGGACGAGAAGGAGAGTTCTAGTTGCCAAGGCAGCGACTAGAGGAGAAGGTCTTCAGTTGAGGAGAAGGTCTTGACTAGAGAAGGACAGAGCTCTGGCTCTGTGAGTTCTCCAGTAGAGTCTGTGCATCTACCCCCAGATATCCCTGCTGACGTGTCACCCGGGAAAGGCTTAAGCCTTCCCGGGCGCCACCCCTCCCCGCCTTGCTACCCACCACCCCTCCCTGCCTCGCTACCCACCCGCCCCCTGAGCCCCCTCCAGCGCCGCCTGCCACTGCCTGCCTCAGCCTACTCCACCGCATCACGGGCTCACCGAGGTGACCACAACATGGCTGCGGTGCCTGGGCTGCTCTTCTGGCTGTTCGTGCTCTGTCCCACCTGGCGAGTGCCGGGCCACCCGGACCCAAGCACCGGCAGGCGCTGCTCGAAGCACAAACTCTGTGCAGACTACGAATGCACCAGTGAGTGAGCAGGCGGGTGGGCGGCCCGGGGTCTCTGCGGTGGCTCTTTGGGGCTGCATGGGGCTCCGATCCCCTGGTCCCCAGCCCTGTGGTCTGGGCTAGGGGTTCGAAGGACAACGGGTGGGGTGCAGGAGTGACAGAGCCTCGGGACCCTGTGTGTGTCCCCTCCGTCTCTGCCGGCGCCCTCCTACTTGTTGCCAGCGTTTTATTTTTCTCTACTGACTGAGGCGGGGGTTGGGAAAAACTCAGAGCGCATTGAAAGTGCATTCTCAGAAAACACTATGGATGGTAGGAACAATTTTTGGCTCAGAAGAACCATCCTCATGCAGATAGTCAAACAGATAATGCTCAGGGTGAACAAACTTCATTTGAACTTTTTGAAGAAATACTACCAGATAAATTGAAAGTGCCAGAAAGTGAAAGCAACAAAACCAGCAACATTTCTCAGGTCTCAAACGAACAGGAGAAGACTGATGCTTATAAACTTTTGAAAAAAGAAATGACATTCGACTTGAAAACCAAATTTGGCTCTACTGCTGATGCACTTGTGTCTGATGGTGAGACGACCAGACTGGTGACTTCATTAGAAGATGATTTTGATGATGAGGAATTGAATGCTGATTATTATGCATTTGATAAGGAAGAAGAGGAGAATGAGGAAAGCTTTGGGGAGCCCCCGTTACTAACCTTTATAAATGAAGAAGACATGAAATTCACAGTGGAGTTTGGAGTGGAGAAATATTCAATAGGTGAAGAGCAGAATTCAAATGGAGAAGATAAGGCTGAGGTAACTCTGCCCCCGGGCATCAAGGATGATGATAAAAATATACTGACAACCTTGGAGGATACTTTATTTATTGGCACAGGTGGTGATGAGAAAACAGATATGATGGATTTGGAGAATTCTTATTCAGAAGAAGAAGAAGAAGATGAGGAAGATTTAGTCCCAGATAGAAAAAAGAAGAAACCACAAGCAGCAACAGATTATATTTATCCTGAAAGTGCAGAATATGGTCTTTTTGTGGAAACCTCTAAGACAGATAATGATGAAGAGCCAAAAGTGGACATCGAACTTCATATTAAAGGAAAAGAGACAGATGTTCAGGAGATGTTTAGGTTCCACCACAAAGTGATGTCAATGACCTCTATAGGTAAAATCTTCCCAAATGTCATTTAATGTGTCTCAGGTGCTGAGATGCTGAGGCAATGGGGCAGACTTCACCAACAGTCAAATTCATAGACCAATAGTGAATGGAGGGCCTGGGGTTATAGCTCAGTGGTAGAGCACTTGTCTAACATGTGAGGCACTGGGTTTGATTCTCAGCACTGCATACAAATAAATAAAATAAAGGTCCATCAAAAACTAAAAAAAATGGCTGGGGATGTGGCTAAAGCTGTAGTGCGCTCGCCTGGCAAGCGTGCGGCCCGGGTTCGATCCTCAACACCACATACAAACAAAGATGTTGTGTCCGCCGAAAACTAAAAAATAAATATGAAAAAAATTCTCTCTCTCTCTCTCTCTCTCTCTCTCTCTCTCTCTCTCTCTCTCTCTCTCTCCTCTCTCAAAAAAAAAAAAAACTAAAAAAAAAATTAGGCAAAAGCTTAAAAGAATAGTAGTGAATGGAATCTCAGGGTTGAGAAAGACCTTAGAAGCAACTGGTCCAACTTCTTAATAACTGCATGTTGGACTCCTGCTGTTTAATCAAACGTACCCCAGGCTCATGTAACTCATACTGAAATTCCACCCCTACAAGCTCTCAGTTCTAACTGGAATTCTACCTCATTCACAGAGCCTCAATGCAGGTCTGTACCCAATTCCCTTTAGTCTCTCTTGGTATTACTGTGTTCTTTTTAAATAGCTGTCATCTGTCCATTCAATACATAATTGTTGAGTATCTCTGCCAGGTGCCAGATGCTGTGTTAAGCCTTGGCTCATTCCACCTGCAAATCTGCAAACCAAGACTCCCTCTCTTTCAGCTTTCCTAAAATTTTAAACACAAAGTTTCACCAGCACTAAATCCATGTTTGTTGAATGTGACCCTGTCTACATATCTCTGGTTTTAAAATTTTTCCTTGAGTTAATATTGTTCTGGTAGCAGTTGTATGGCCATGGAAGTAGTGGAGAGTAGACTGGAGATTGTTCATTTTATAATTGAAGGGTCTGACAGCTCTAATTAGGATTTTGAAGTTTTCTTCTCTGTGTTAATTGTCTTTAGGAGAGCTACATATTCCAGGCACTGTGACTCATATATTTAGTGAAACACTCGATGAATATTGAAACTGAAGAGAGACAATTCTTATTCTATAACATAAAATAAAATAGCCATTTCCCCTTTCAATTTTAGAGCTACTTATAACAGAAGGTACTCCTGTTGATGCTGCTGATACAGAAAACCAACTAGCGATAAAGGTAGAAGAGCCAGCAGATGCCACCCTTTTGGACAGCATACTTTTCTTGTTACATTCATTCTTGCTTTATTTGTCTAAGATGGTAAGTTTGACATAGTTTCTTCATTTAGAATGTTGATTATTTATTAGTTTGTAAGTGGCTTCTGGTCATGAAGTGAAGAACTTAAAATGTCTTTATGAAAATGACTCCTGACCCTTTGAGTAGATAGCTCCAGAAACAAAAGCCATAGGGGTGTGGCTTAAATGGCTACTTGGTTTAGCACATGAGGAAGATTTGCTGTCTACCAAGGCTGGTCATTTGCATACCTGTAAAAACTTGGTTCTTCCCCTCAGAACCTTTCTTTCTGGCAGGGAGATAACAGCATTCACTTGAAACACAGTAAGATAATGGCAGAAAGAGAGGTATTTATTTGATGGTAGAACATTATTGTCCATAAATGCATTTATTATGGTTGGAAGGGTGATCAATAAGGTCATAAAGTAGTTGAGATGTGTTTGAAGCACTGGCAAAGGGCAAACAGGAGTCTGACATGTAGTTTGTTGTTGATTAGACAGGCTGGGGTGGAAGACGGAGGGGGAAGCTGGTAGTCAGAAGAAATGTGTTCAGAGAAATGGAAACATCAAGAAAAGGATATTTGGGGAGGGCAGGAGAATGTGAATAATTGGTGTTGTAAAGTGTGAAGTTGGAAGGGGATGGTCTGTTGGAGAGGCCAGCAAATCTTAAAGGAAGTCATGAGCCAAAGTAGCATTAGACCATTAATAGTGGGGATCCTTAGAAAGTTTTAAGAATTAAAGGAATTAGGTTAGATCTGTTTCTTAGAGTCACTTAAGGCTGATCTTTCTAAAGAAAATCATGATCCAAACAAGACATTTAATCTGTCTAGAAGCTTATCTAAGCATTTTAGGGCTTACCTCCCCCCCATTGGTATTTGTTGATATTGGACTTTTAGAATTTAATTATAGGAATGAGAAAGCTTTTAGAGGTTGGAGGATAAGATGGTCCTAGGGCCATTGTGACAGTAATCCTCCTAAACTGAAGTTGTTTCCTGTAGATTGTGTTATTTCAAGGCTTGAGTAAGAAAGATGATGATGTTGTTTTCCTTGTAAAATGTATAAATTTTGTAGCCAGGTAGATCTGGTTTCAAATCCCAAGGTTATCATTTAGAAGTTTGGGCAAATAACTAAACTTTTGAAAAAAGTTTTCCTCATCTGAAAAATGTAGATAATGCTTACTCCAATCATAAGAATTTAATGATTTGACAAGGTAAAGTGTCTGGTGAGGTGTCTGGCATTTTGAAGGGTTTTACCCCCACGTACCCCCTAATTCTCATGTAGGCAGTCAGAAGGTGGTATAAAGACAATGAATATACCTGGGGAGGAAAGACCACCAGGGTGGAAAAGATGTGGTGGGGAGAAACAAATCATTTTTCAGTTGGCTCCATGTTTGTTCATGATGGTGGCAGCCACCTGAGTAAGAGGTATATAGAAGCCAGGCAGTTAGAATAGTGATATTTCCAGTGATTAAAGCAGTCTTCCACAGTCATAATTTGATTATCAGAATGAATCAGCATCACTTGGAAAGTTAACAGCCTCACGATATGGGAAGGATTACTTTATTCATATTTTTAGGTATGCACAGAGCCCTCCTCTAGTTCTAGGTCGGGGGACACAAATGTGGTGCAGGTATGGTCAGTGATTGTACGGTGATAGGTAAGACATAGATGTGAGTGGTAAAGGAGAGGCACAATGTTAGGAGACTGATTTGAAAGGAGATTTCAAAAAGGCATTTTGATGGCCCAGTATGTACAGGACATTGTGCGAGGACTAAAAGAGTCTAACAGGTATAAGGCACGATTGTGATTTTTGAAAGCCTTAAGAAAAGGACTTAACAAATATATGCAAAAATTATGAACAAGTCAATGTAAAATCTTAAACAAGTAGTATGATATCTGATAGGACTGGAGAGTAATAGGCTCTGATGTGTTTGGGAGATGTGCACCAATCAGATTCATTGATCAATGGAATCTTAGTAGAATCTTAGTGTTAGAAGAAACCTTGGAAGTCAGCTAGTCTAGTTTCTCATTCATTGCTGTAATTTTCTTTACTGTGGCCCTGACGAGTAGTTATGAGGCCTGTACACCAGTATTTCCTAGCATGAGTCACTCTCTTACAAGGCTATATGTTCTTCTGTTGTCTAGTTCATCCTTGTATTGACTCCAAATTTTCCTTCACATGATTTTCTCTATAAAATTGAATTCTTTTCTACATAGAAATCCTTTAAATATTTGAAGTTATATCTTAATTTAAAAATTATTTTTAGTATTTTTATCATGGAAACTTTCAAATAAGAGCAGAGAGAATAGTAGGGGACTATAGGTAACCATAACATACTGTCCATTTCAGAATACTAGAAGAAAAGATTGTGAAAGTTTTACCATAGAGAAATGATGTTTGAGGAGGTAGATATATATTTAACCTGATTTAAACGTTACATAGTGTATACATGCATCAAAATGTCATGTTACCTACTTCAATAATTGTAGTGTTTGTTTCTATGTACTAGTTAAAGAATAAATTTAATTAGAAAAGCTTTAAAGAAAAGCATAGAGAATAGTATAATGAACCCACGGGCCATCACCCAACTTAACAGTAATTCCTTGATAGCCAATATCAGTGAGGTTTTTTTTTAATTTGTTCTAATTGGTTATACATGACAGCAGAATGCATTTCAATTCATTGAATATAAATGGAACAAAACTTTTCCTAGTTGTACACAACACATGTGTAGTCCTACATGTACCTCGGGTAATCAGGTTCATCTCATTCTACCATCTTTCCTATCCCTATGCCCCCTCACCTGTCCTACCTCCCCTCTGCCCAGTCAAAGTTCCTCCATTCTTTCCATGCCCCTTACCACACACCTCACCCCCATTATGGGTCAGCATCCACTTTCAGAGAGAACATACAGCTTTTGGTTTTTGGGATTGGCTTACTTCCCTTAACCTGATATTCCCATTCACCCACAGATGCCATAATTTTTTCTCTTTTAATGCTATAAGTAATATTCCATTTCATATATGTACCACAGTTTCTTTATCCATTCATCTGTTGAAGGGTTGGTTCCACAAAACTATGGAATGCTTCACAAATGTGGGTGTCATCCTTGCTCAGGGACCATGCTAATTTTTTCTGTATTGTTCCAATTTTAGAATATGTGCTGCCAAAGCAAGCACACTCTGAGTTTTAACAAATGTAGATACCCATATAAAAACTACCATAATCAAGATATAGAACAGTTTTTTCACTAGAAAAGGGGTTTCCTTGGGATCCTTCCCAGTGAGTTCCTTCACCACCTGTTTCAGGCAACCACTGATAAGTTTTTTTTTTTTAACTATAGATTCATTTTTCCTACAGTACTATTTTATATATATGCCACTATAAGTGGACTCATATCTAGGAGTGCAATTGCCTCCTACGTTTAATGTATGTTTTTATCTTGTGTGATACTGTCAAGCCATGCTAAAAATGACTACAATCATTTTATACTTCCACCAGCAATTTAGGAGACTTCCACTTGACTTCATCTTCACTAGCACTTGGGCCATTCTAGTGGGTATGTCTTTGTGAGTTTATTTCCTGATAATTAATGATACTGAGTGAACTTTTTTTTCTTTTGAGATAGGGTCTCACTAACTTGCTTAGGTCCTTGATAAGTTGCCAGCCTCAAACTTGGGATCCTCCTGCCTCAACCTTCTTTTTTTTGTTTGTTTTTGTTTTAAAGAGAGAGTGAGAGAGGAGAGAGAGAGAGAGAGAGAATTTTTAATATTTATTTTTTAGTTCTCGGCGGACACAACATCTTTGGTATGTGGTGCTGAGGATCGAACCCGGGCCGCACGCATGCCAGGCGAGCGCGCTACCGCTTGAGCCACATCCCCAGCCCCTGCCTCAACCTTCTGAGTTGCTGGGATTACAGACATGTGCCATGATGCCTGGATCAAATACTTCTTCATGAGCTTGTTGACCATACTGTTTTTGTATGTCAACTCTCTCTGGCTAGCTGGAATCCAGACTTCTCTCAGCTCAGTGCCAACTGTGGGATTGGTTAGCTTATAGTTGTTCTTGGCCCTCACAGGTACTGCTTAGAATGTAGCCCCAAACTGAAGACCACCTCCATGCAGATTTCTGGAACTCTTTTTCTTGTGGCTCCCATCTTTCTGGTAGTTTTCTCTACATATTTTTGGCTGCTTAATCTCCTGGAACTCTGGTCTCTCTCTGCACAGTGAGACTGTTATGCCCCATTTGGGTTCTCCTTCCCAAACTGAGGTCTAGAGGGTGCCTCCAGGTAGAATGCTCACCTATTTGTTCTCCTGCTCTTAGGGGTGACAGTTGCATGTCCCTTGTGGCTTTCTATCTGAAAAATAGCTCTTTAAAAATATATTTTGACTTTTGACTGGGCATGGTGGCACATGCCTTAATCCTAGCGGCTCGGGAGGCTGAGACAGGAGGATCACGAGTTCAAAGCCAAAAGTGAGGTGCTAAGTAACTCAGTGAGACCCTGTCTCTAAATAAAATACACAATGGGGTTGAGACTAGGGATGTGGCTCAGTGATCAAGTGCTCCTGAGTTCAATCCCTGGTACCAAATATATATATATGTAACTTTTTGCAATAATTGAAAAAATATGTTTGTGGGACTTCTAGGATATATTATAGTTTTGGTGAATAAATGACATCCCCTGGTACAACAATTTAACCTGTTTTCTCTATTGCTTTTTTTTTTTTTTGGTGGTGCTGGGGATTGAACCTCGGGCTCCATGCATTCTAGGCAAGTGCTGAGCTAACAACCTCAGCCTCTGTCTGTTGCTTTATATTTCTTGCAAATTGGTAGTCAGGTTTAGGTTCAATTCAGAATAGTAAGGTATTCTTCTAGCATTATCAAATGATACACAAAGGGGCTTGAAATCTTTTTAACTTTTATTTGTCAATATGATTATCATGCATTTAAAAATATTTGGTGTGTTTAATCCAATTAGGAATAGTAATTGTTCTTACCTGATGCTCCATTCCCCCCCCCCTTTTGCCTTGTAGAAGCCTCTTTATCTTGGCTCCTGGGACCCTTTGCCACCACCTAGTGGTCATTGTTACCTATTTCCCTTGCTTTTGAAGTATGAGATGTTCCACGTTCATCTTAAAACATTTCCTGTCCAGACCTTGAAGGAACTACTTCTCTAAAATAACTTTGGTTCCTTTCAATAAGAAGTCATATTTAGAGGCTACATTCCAAGTACTAGGATTGCTTATTGCTCAAATTGACTGTCATTTGTAGGCCTTTTTAGTGAACAAAGCTCAGAAATATGTGGGGGTTTTTCATCATGTCATTTAGATAATTCCCATGAAAATTCAGGATGCTAGAGATTTTACTTCACTTCATCTATCTTAGATTTGTGTTTTCTTTCTCTGATGTTGGAGTTCCAGTTTTCAATGACATCAATATAATTGTTTACAGTATTGTGCCACTTAATGACATTTTGGTCATTAGTGCATAATAATGGAGCTAAAAAATTCTTGTCACCTAGTATTTTTAATATCTTTTCTGTGTTTGATATGTTTAGATATATAAACATTTACAATGTTACAATTGTCTACAGTATTCAGTATAATAATATCTTATAGGTTTTTATCCTCAAAGCAATAATATACCATATATGAATACCTAAGTGTGGAAATGGCTATATTTTCTAGGTTTGTATAAGTATACTCAATGATGTTTGCACACTGAAATTGCCTACGATGTGTTTTTCAGAATTTATTCCCATCATTAAGCAACATACGACTATATTTATATTATTTAAAATACTTTCAGAAATGTATTCCTGAAATGAAATGAAATTCTCTTGTCTTTAAGCTATATCCCACTAAGGTGTGTTTGAAATAACTCATTTCTGTGGTTTGTCACCAAGTTGATATCACAGGTTGTTTCATTTTTGCTTTCAATATTTAGGTATTACTTTTTAAGATTTTTTAATTTATTTTACAATTATTTAAATATTTAGAAGAGCCAAAGTTAATTTGTAAAAATAAGTTGTTTCTGTTTTTTTGTACTGGTGATTGAACCCAGGGCTCCTATCCACTGAGCCACATACCTTGCCTTTTTATATTTATTTAGAGATAGTTCTCACTAAGTTGCATAGGGACTTGCTAAGTTGCTGAGGCTAGCTTTGAACTTGTGATTCTCCTGCCTGATTTTGAAAGAACTCTAGCTTTTGTCCCAGTTCTGTCTATCCTGATGTTACTCTCTTTTATAGTTAACTTTAAAAATTTATTTCATTATGTATTCTGCTATTAAAAAAATAAGCAAATGAGAAAAGGGATATGTAACTCAGTGGTAGAGCACTTGCCTACCATATAAGAGGCCATGTGTTCAATCCCCAGCACCATAAAAAGAAAAAGAAAAGCAAATGATTTTTACATCTAGCTATGATAGGTTTATATAGGTACTGGCTTCACCTTCCCAACTGAAACAACTAAAATAAATATGAAAAAACCCCACAAACATAAAATTTGAAGATCAAGCAACATTGAAGATCAAGCAACAAAGAATGGTTCTGGAAACATAAGGAACAAATGCTATGAGCTCTATAGTTGTCCCAGCTTTTACTATGTTAAGAGATTCCCAAGCCATGACAAAGAAGGGGAAGTCGGGCAGAACCAGAGGATACCATGAATTGAGAGATGGTGCTGAGATTCCAGGAAAACCAAAGTGACTAGAATTCACAGGGTGGAGTAACAAAAGAAGGTTTCTACATTGAGAGACAATTCTGGAAATTTGTGAAAGGCTCCCTGAGTGTTCAGCAGAGTATTGATCAGCACATAAGTGTGATGAAACTGCTTAGCAAGTCAGAGAAACAATCTTAAGTGATTAGAAGGAATAGGTCCTAACACAGGGACCAGAATAGCACCTGGAAAAAACTATCTAAGGAAGTTGGGTAGAATAATCAGAAGGGTGTTACCTCGGACTGACTATTACAATTTATGTCATACCTAACAAATATTCAGACCCAAGAGACTCAAATTGTTTCCAGTAATTTAACTGTATACAAAATATTAAGAACAGTAATTCGTAATGTATGGCATCGAATCAAAGCTTACCAGGCATGCAAAGAAGCAAGAAAAATACAATCCACAATGATGAGGAGAAGAATCATCCAATCAAAGCCAACTGAGAACTGGCGGAGATGTTAGAATGAGGTAATGGCATTTTTTTTAAAGTTATCACTATTATATTTCGTGTGTTAAAAAGGTAAAAAGAGATATAGAAGATATATTTTAAGAAAATCAGACTTCTAGAGTTGAAAATATATGATAAATACAGTGGATGGGATTAATGCCAGAATAAGCATTGCAATGAAATTGTTAGTGAACTTGAAGACATAGCAAGAGAAGTACCCCGAATGAAACACAGAATATAGTGGAGTGATACCTTTAATATATTTGAAGAGCAATAATGTTGGCCTATAATATCGTGCCCAGTGAAATATCTTTCTAAAATGAAGACTTGTACTTACATACAAGCTGAAAGAATTCACCCTACACTTGCACCAAGACAGCAGATGGAAATAATGGAATAAAGGAGTAAAGAAAATGGTTACTGTGTGCATAAATGTTTAAAATAATTTTTCTTATTTGAACATTTTAAAAAGTCATTGACTGTTTAAAGACAAATATCAGTGTAGTATGGGACTTAGAAAACATGTAAAGTAAAATACATGACAACAGTATAAATCTCAGAAGGGTAGTAACTATTGTAACGTTCTTATTGAATATGTGAAGTAATATAGTATCATCTGAAGGTAGATTGTGACAAATTAAAGATGTATATTCTAAACTCTGAAGCACTAAGATTAGAAAACAGAGTTATAGCCAATAGAGGAATAATAAGCCAATAGAGGAATCACTAAAAATACCGATAGTGGTATTTCTGCAAAAGAAGACAGAAAGAAAGAAAAGAAAAAGAACAAAGAACAGAAGGAACAAATAGAAGATTATATTAAGATTACACCTATGTACAGCAGTAATCCAGGGACAGGTAAGTGTCTTTCCTTCTGGAGTCCTTTCATTTGGACTCTTCCGCTTGGCTCTCCTTGAGCTGTCCCCCGCTGGGCTCTGCAGTTGGTTCTTTCCGCTCCCAGCCCCGCCCCTCGGCATCCTCCATCTGCTCACTGCAGTCCACCCAGTGGCTTTCTCTGATGACGCATTTTACATGCTTTGGGCAAAAAGCGCCTGTGGAGGAAGGCAAAGTTCACTCCCAGTACCCGCCCCCTGCGCTGGGTCCTCCCAAAGTAGGAAACAGTGAAAGACAGGGTCCTGTGCTGTTCTGCAGGGAAGCATCACTTCTGCTCACCTGTCCCTACACCATGGACTCACAGTACCTGCCACTGTGCTTCCCCGGGGGACCCGGAGCTCCTGGGACCCCTGTCCATGCTCTACGCAGCCCTCATAGCCAAGCTACTGGAGGTGACGGTCCCATTCCCAGGGAGGGACCCCAGCTCTGGCAGGCGGGTGGCTGAGTTCTGGCGGAGTGGGTGCACTGACTGTCATGGCGACGGAGAAATGGAGTGTGTCAGGCCCAAGGCAGGCAGGATGTGACTGTATTGTTAAGCGAGGCCGGTGAGAGTGGACTTGAGCTTTCCCCACTTGCACTTTTTTTTTTTTTTTTGACGGAATAGAGGTGACAACCTCATGGTATGTTCCGAAATGCAGCCAACAATCCAAACAGCTAACGTTACTACAGGTCTTTTCCCTACGGAGACTGCTGGGGAATTGGGTCCAGATGACAGTTATCTGGTATTACCTGTAGAGGGCGGTGAAAACAGGGAAGAGTAGGCAGGTGTTTACTACACTGCCTTTGAGCAACCATTTAAAATTAGGCTTTGAATTTTATAGAAGGATGTTAAATTCAGAGAAGTTTATCTAAGCCAGTTTTCAAGAGTTGTCTGAAATTACATGTCACTTATCTGTTTATATAAGAGTGGAATGGAAGTAAGATATAAAATCTTATACATACATCATCATTGTTTTTATTTGTTGCCATAAAATTAATTAGTTCTTTCATATATTTAAGTTTTTGTCTTAAATGAATTTTTTAAATTCTAAAAACCAGGTTATCAGAGAAAAGAATGATCCAGAGGGATTCTAGCCAGGTGTTAGACAATGTGATGATATAGGGCCTGTTACAAACTGGAAATGTATGCTCAATTTAAAGTATTTAGATTCGGGCTGGGGTTGTGGTTCAGTGGTAGAGCGCTTGCCTAGCATACATGAGGCACTGGGTTCAATCCTCAGCACCATATAAAAAACAAAACAATGTGTCCACCCTAAAACTAAAGATACATAAATATTTTTAAAAAAGTATTTAGATTCATTATACTTGAAAACACTGCAAGAGAACAAAAAATATGAGACTGCCAGTATCCTCTCTCTTGAAGACGCTATTGGAAAATATTGAGGAGGTGGATTTCTGATGAGGAGGTTGGTTTAGAATTGCCATGATTCTTTGTGACTGTTTTGTTATAAATTTAAGGTTTCCCATTTTTTCTAATTTGTCTGTTTCAGCTGTTTACTACATTGCCTGATGATACTCAACCTGGGCCTGATTTTTATGGACTACCATGGAAGCCTGTAGTTTTCACTGTTTTCTTTGGGATTGTATCCTTTCTCATTTTCTTTTGGAGAACTGTTGTTGTTGTGAGTAAATTGACTTACTTATACCTTAGCACATAAGCACAAGGATTATTTTATATAGTCACTGCCCCCCCTTTTTTTTCTTTTTCAGTTGCTAAAACACAAATTAGTGGTTTAAGTCAAACTAACCTTATAAAATAATTTAGTGTGGGTGCAGTTGGTATAACTGGTAATTCTTACAGCCATCCTAACCAGTAGTTTCATATGTATCAGAAGTCTTAAAAGTGGGATAAAAGATGGGATAGGTTAGATAAATATCCTTTTATGTAGCATATATGTCTAGTAGTCTATCTTAAAGAAATAACTATGCTTTGAAGATTTTGGTAATGTTTTTCAATGGAACAGTGTATTAGATTGAAGACTTAGCACAACATTATTTAGGGGTTATTGTATGTTTGATTAATGGAATAGTAGGCAGATTTATTTATTTCAAAGCTTTGAGGTACAGAAAATGCTCACAATTAAATGTGAAGTGGGGAAAAAAGCAGAAACTAAGATTTAAATGTTGTATGTTAATATAAACACATATAAACAGGGGGAAATGCTGCAAAGAAATACAGTAAAATGAGAAAAAGGAGATGAGATAATTTTTCCAGTCTTTTATATAAATTTTCCCAGATTTTATGATTTGATCATATGTTCAGAAAATACCTTTTTATTTGGAAGTATAGATTATGTGTTGTCCAAAAATCCAATAAATGTTTTGTTCATTAAGTTTTTTTTTTTTTCCTGAGCAGAATTAGTCTATGTCTGTGTATGTGTGTACATATATGTATAAGTGTGTGTGTGTGTGTGTGTGTGTGTGTGTGTAGGCTTATACATACTTATGTTTGTACTGTAGGTTATTCTGTTTCATAGTTATTTAACATAATTGGAAGAAAATTATTTTAGGTAAATGGACTTTGCATATGAAAATCCTAACATTTAAAGAGGCCAAAAGCATTGGATACAAATCTTTTCAAATCTGAGTGTTCTTTTTCTGATTTCTTAATTATTTCAGACATATCATTGTTAAGATAAGTTTCCTCTCCTTGTACAATTGAGAGTAAAATCTCTTAAAAAGTATTCCCTTCTTAAATAGAAGAATCGTTTGCCTGGATTCCTGTGAGGAATTTTCTAATCTCATTGAACTTTGTCTCAGCTAAAAGGAAAAAGGAAATAGAAGGATAAAGAGAAGGGAAAAACATGAAACCATTTTATATTTCTCCCTCTTGTTTCTTTCATTTCAAGAACTGCGGTACCTGTTTCTCTTTTCACTAGGTTATGTGGGATCTGGTTCCTAACTTGTTGCTCCTCAGTTTCAGCATTTGACTTTGGAACTTTAGTCCCTACCTTAGATGACTGCTTTTATGCTACTTCCCATTTTCCTCTGTTGCCATTTTGAGTAAAAGGTTAGCAAGGCTATGACATTAAAGAAATGTTCATTTATTTCTGTGTTGGAGTTTTCTGAATGCAATTTCCTATTACGAAGATCCCATGGATGATCCATGGACACATCTGAGTATCCCATCACCATTAATAACATAAGTTTGAAAGGACAAGTAATATGCTAAGTTACAAAGAAATTTAGTGATGTTTTAAAAAAAATTCTGCTTAGGTTTTATTATCAGGCAGTTTATTGCTGTCTTTTGGAAATGATTGTTTTTGTCCTTTCCAGAATATGTTAATTGTCATTTCTCTTGTTGCTTGTGCATTTTCTTCTAGCAGTCTTCCCTTTCAGATTTCTTGCTATATATTTAGTGGTTTGCAGAAATAAGATGATGTAGCCTCTTAGTTTCTAAATTCAGCCAATAGCCAAATTTAAATTGGAGTTCTAAGATGTTTTCTGGTGAGTGAAAGTGGCATATCTTAGTACAAAGATTATGCCTTTAATATTGTTTCCTCAGATTCCTTTTGAATAGTCATTGTTTCTAGACTTTATCCTGGTTATTTAGAATTGTCAAGTAAATGATTTTGAAGACACACACACACACACACACACACATATACACACACACATCTTTACTGTGAAATAAGGTACATATCTTAGTGTTTTTATGTCAGAGGCTATTTATGAAATCTCACTACCAATTAAATTTAAAAGGCTTGTTAACCTTTACTTATTTTTAATCCTATAAATTATTATCCTGAACCAGAATGTTATTAAATTCTCACTTGGTTATGATTCTGACTGTTGTTTTACTGTTTCTATTGAGCATATGTTTGACATCAAATTTAATCTTTTTTCTCTCTCCTAGGTAAAAGATAGAGTATATCAAGGTAAATTTTTAGGTTTCTTAAACTTGTAATAACCCTTTGTATTGGTGTTTGATGTGTGTTTTATGTATGTTAGAAATAGATACAGTGACTTTTAATGTCTATTATCTTTTTTACCTCCTGAAAATTTTACTATTCCTAGGTTGCTAGCATGGATAATAGAGTAGATGATGATGGTTCCAACTCTGAGATAGGAGATAAAGAGGAGGAACAAATTGTGGATAGGGAGATGATGATAAGTTTTAATTTGGGGCAGATTAACTTTGAATATTGATGTAATGCAGATGTATTACATTTGAAGAGTATTTCTATGCTAATTATTTAATCATGCATTAAGTAATTGAGTAGATAATTTAAAGAATGGTAATGTGAATCAGTATGTTTTCATTTCTGTTTTTCTTTGCAAAGAATGAAATGATTCCATTTTCTGAAAAGAAAGTGTTTTGAGAAGGGAGGAATATCAAGCTACAACACTTTACTGTATTTCCCATCTGTGAAATAAGCTTAAATTGAAATATCATTTTGGATGGGAGGGGTACCTGTGATTGAACTCTGGGGCACTCTACTGAGCCACATCCCCAACCCCCTATATTTAGAGACCAAGTCTCACTTAGTTGCTTAGTGTCTCGCTCTTGCTGAGGCTGGCTTTGAACTTGGGATCCTTCTAGCTCAGCCTCCTGAGCCACTGGGATTACAGGTGTGCACCACTGCACCCAGCAAAATATCATTGTTCTTATATTTTTCTTAAATTTTAATAATTTTTATACTCTTATTGCTAATAAGCATAGATTGCTTTTTAAAAGCATAATAGTTATGCTAAGAAGTATTTCCTCATAGTACCATATAACATGTCTTTGCTTTTAGTAGATTGAGTAATTGAATTTCATTTAGTGATTGTAATAATCTTGTGTATTTCCCCCTTTTAGTCAATGAACAGCAAATTTCCAAAAAGGTGAACAATTTCATGAAAGAAAATGAGGAACTAATGCAGAAATTGTCAAATTATGAACAGAAGGTATAATTATTCTTTTTCTTTCTCCCTTGGTTCTAGCTTGAATCATTTCTACCTGTTTTAATTTAAAATCGTATTTTAAAATTTTTGTTTCATTATTTCCTACAAATCATCCAAATTCTAAGCAGTCATATGTATTAAGTACTGCTTTCTTCTGGAAAGGGTCACTTGTCTGGAAGTAACTTGTATAGTAGCACTATAATTTGTGTATCTTAATTCTGAATGCTTTATTTACATAGATGAAGGAATCAAAGAAACAGCAGGTCCAAGAGACCATGAAACAAAATATGATTCTTTCTGATGAAGTAACTAAATATAAGGTAAAAATCCCTTCTTTGGGGGGAATTACATTCTAAACTCAAAAGTAAATGTAATGAGTGAGTGATCTTGACACCTTTTTTTTCCAGGATGAAATGAAGCTTCTTGAAAAAGCTAATGAACTTCTGGATGAGAGAGCTAAAAGTCTTCTTGTTATGTTAGAATCTGAGAGAGAACAGAATGCTAAGAATCAGGACTTGGTATGAGTTTTGCTGCTAAGTGTTACTGCAATTTGGCTTTTGAAATATTTTGTAAAATTGGTTAAGTTGAACTTAGTCCAGCTGTTAACTAAAGTAAGATTAGGAGTCAAGGAAGTTGAACACACTTCTGCCCATTTTGTGGAACTTTTAAGTACTGATACAACAAATTATTTTTATGGGCCTAGGAAATATTTTTATTCTCAACCTTGGATAATTTTCATATTGCTTTGCTCTGCCCTTGGAAACATGCAGAACAACTAAAAAACTATTGTCCAGTTGAATAGTATTTGTTTACTTTTTACTTGAAAGTGTAATGAATTAATGAATTTTCTGCACTTAAAAAAATTTTACTTACATATTTCATTTTCAATTTCTATAAGTTTCTGTAATTACATAAAAGTTGCAAAAGATAGTAGAGTGTGTTCTGAAATATCCTACCCCCAAGTAAGCTTGATCACCTAGCTGAGGTAGTATTTATCAGATTTCTCCACTGTAAAAATTCTTTCCAATCCTTGTCATATTGCATTCTTTGGAAGTTACCATGCACAGCCCACAGTTAAAGTATGAAGAGTTACAAGCTCAGGATGCAGCTCATGGTAGAGCACTTGCCTAGCATGCATGAGGCCCAGGATTCAATCCCAGGCATTGCAAACAAAGATTGCAGAGTTATGTCCACTTCCTTAAGGAGCGAGTATCTTTATAATTTTTTTGGAATTCTTCTGTATGTGAGATTAGTCTATTCTTCCTTAAATTTTATCATTTTTTACTTCAGATAAGAAAATTTTAAAAATGATCTTGGGAAATTTTTTTCTCTATCACTCGAAAAAAATTACTAATTTGAACTGGTTTATTTGAAACAGTAATTAATTAGTTAATTTTCTATGCTTTAAAACATTTTATTTACTTATTGCATTATGGTTTTCTATACTTTGTCCTTTTTTTCTGGTTATCTCATAAACAGTAATGTTGTGGATGCCATGAAATATTTATGACTTCATTTTCCCTCATCTCTTTCATTTCTTGATTTTTTGCTTAGTCCAAGCTGGATCCCCTGCATTTACCTGAAATTTAATGGGATGGCTTGACAAATATTTTGTTGTGTTTATCTTTTTTAGTATATATATATATATGTGTGTGTGTACACACACACACACACACACACACACACATATGTATCAGTATTTCTACTGAAATCCTAATGCATATTTTGTGTTCTGTTTTTACCTGGCAGATAATGGAAAATAAGAAATCTATAGAGAAGCTTAAAGATGTCATTTCAGTGAATACTTCTGAGCTTTCAGAGGTAAAGCTGCCAACTCTTGCTAACGGATATTAATACTACATCTTAGTTTTGTTGCGAACCAAAAATTTGAGGTGTGCTAAAATGTGCAAAAAATAAGAACTATATGATGTCTGGTTTGGGAAAGTATAACTTTGTTTTTTCTTTGGAACTAATTCACTAACTGTAGTGTTTTGCATTAGCTTCAAATTATCCTCAATGAAACTAAGCTTCGTGAAGAGAAGGTGAAGTTGGAATGCTGTCAGCTTCAGAAAGAAAATACCATGCTTAAGAAGGAGAAAGAGCAGGTAAAGAAAATTTGATGTCATACATAATGTAAACTAGAGAAGTGAATCTTTCTTGGATCTGTTTCTGAGGTAAGGAATATTCATGTAGGACCTTTTCTAGATATGCAAAGTTTAAACAATGCTCCCCAAATTGAGTGCATATATATGTTCTCCATCTGTTTTGGATTTTTGGATTATTGCTTTTCTTATCAAATATCAATCAGTTATTAACTTGCATAGCCTCAAAGAAACTTTTTAAAACAGAAAATTAAGTATTTTATGATCCTGTTTTGAGTAGTTACTGATTCACCGGCCAAGGGAAGATTACATGATAAGGAATCTAAATTTAGGAGACAGTCATATGTGCCCAGCCATTCCTGCTGGAGGTAAATTATTTGAATTGACAGCAATTTTCTGGGGAATGCAATAAAACAGGGTCAACTTCCTGATAGCTCTGATGTTCTTACTGCAGCTGTGAGAGTTGGGGCCACTCTGCCCTCTTCCTTAACCAAGGTCTCAACCCCCTCGTTTGAGGCAGGCCACCGAGGAGTATGGCTCTCTATTTCTTTGTCTAAGTCTTGTAGTCCTAATGTATCCAGTGCAGAAACCCCTACCTAACCCATAGGAATTCATGTGTTTTGACTTTTCAGTTGCAGCAGGAAGTCAAAGACTGGAGTACATCACATGCTGAGCTCAGTGAACAAATCAAATCATTTGAGAAGTCCCAGAAAGATTTACAAGTAGCTCTTAGTTACGAAGATAATACTAATAAAGTAAGTTTATACTCCAAATACATGTTTCATCTCATGAATTCTCCTGAAATCTTCTGAATTAAAATCGAAAGTCTTCCAACCTTTTGCTTCTTTTCTAGGCTTTGACTAATTATATCACACTGTTGAATCGGTTACAATGTGAATCTAAATCTGAGGATCAAAATGGAGAAGATGAGTCAGATGAATTAACCAATGGAGAGAGAGCAGGTAAGATCAGTCTCAGGGAGGTTGAATCCTTTTTTGCTTTCCTGTCTTTAAGTATACAGATGCCACTTTTCAGCTGGATGAATTTCTTCTTAAGCTTCAGGGTTGTAGACACATATCACTGGATCTATAGATATGTCTGTTGCATTGGCAGAGGTGGGTTGCTGCGGTATAATGTAGCAATAGGCATGTGAAGAACACTGACTTTTTCTATCCCATTGAAAACTAGTAAGTACACTGCAGCTACAATAGTCACATCCTATACCTCTAAGTATTGAACATTGTACAGTAAGAGAAATTTATTTCTTAACTTATGCAGATGATACTTGATTTTGATACTCATCATCTCTATGGCTCTGTGGTTTTAAGGTCCACAGTCAGTCTTAAGAGTCCAGAGGCAGTTGGAACCATAAACTAAGGCTGTGAGAACAGAGGCTAGAGACTATCAGAAAGCTAGAGAGGGAGTGTAACAGTGTTTACTGATGAGGAAAATATTTCCAGATGTTTTCTCCTAAGTTGGATATTGCTTACATAGCAAGTATTTCAAACCACACCTGGTAGTAGATTCAGGGAGAAAATATAGGATTGAATCTTTCTAAATAAGACACTTACTTGCCCAGGTGAAGATAGATCTGAGAGAGAAGAAAAGCTTTTATCTTACAAGAATAGCAGAGATAACATTTTAGTTGTGCAAACTAGAAATTCACCTTTTTTTGGTTTCTACTTCTATTTATTTTTATGCTGAAGATCAAACTCAGTGCCTCACACATGCTAGGTGAGCACTCTACCACTGAGCCACAACCCCAACCTGAAATTCACCTCTCTCTCTCTTTTTTTAAATCTAAGCTTGCAATTCTCTTAAAAGTCATTAGTCTAATCAGTTTAATTATTTAATTGATTTTTTTTTCTTCCGGTGTTTGAACACGATCATTCTTTAGTTTGGGGAAGTTAGGAGAATATAGAGTTAAAAGTAAGGAAAGAAAAAGCTAAAGTCTTTTGTTTTTTAGGTGATCGGAACGAGAAGATCAAAGATCAAATTAAGCAGATGATGGATGTCTCTCGGGTATAGTTCTTTGTAAGAGTCCCATAGTGCCTGTGAATTCTTCCTGTGCCTCACTTTTAAGAATACCTCTCTTTTCTGCAATTTTTAGACACAAACTACAATATCAGTAGTTGAAGAGGATCTAAAACTTTCACAACTTGAGCTAAGAGCCTCGAAGTCCACAAAATGTAATCTAGAAGGTGGGTTCTTCTTGAGAAGAAATTGCCATGTTGGAAAGACTTAAAATTTTATTGGAAAGATAAAGCTTCTTGCTTTCATGCTTCTTACTTTTCTTGGCACTACTCCCTCAAACAAGTTCTTAAGTCCTTGTACACATATAGAGATAAGCTGTTTTATCCTTTACAGACCAAATAAAGAAATTAGAAAGTGACTGCAATTCACTACGGTCTTCTAAAGTTGGACTGGAAGAGGAATGCAAAACTCTTAGGCAGAAAGTGGAGATTTTAAATGAACTCTACCAGCAAAATGAGGTGGCATTACAAAAGTAAGATTTTCATTGTTTGTTATTGTTATCACTGTGTGAACTAACAGATAATTTTATCTTTTCTTAAGATTATTTACAATTTCTTCTAGTTGTAATAAGTAGAGATTTGTCTTTTTTCCTTTGTGTTTTGTTTCCTATAAGTTGCATTTTTCTTTCCATCGTCAGTCTTAAGAGTCCTGAGGTAGTTGGAACCATAAACTAAGGCTGTGAGGACATCGTAATCAATTGTCAAATTCATATGAAGGCAGGAAGTGGTAAACTGGTATTAACAGTCACTTATGTGGAAATACCTCTCAAAGATCTAGACCCTTTCTATGATCCCACTACTTATTTTAATTACCTTTCATTGTGATCAGTTATGTAATTCTAATGTTTTGAACTTGTATCTCTAACTCTGGACCTTTAAAAATACTGAGTGATTTGGAATGACATGTTTTAGTAGAATAAAAACTTCAAAAAGGAATAATATTTACTTATTGATGGTACAAGTTTTGGACTTGAATATCTCAGATGTTCACACTAAAAATTGAACTGTGGCAAGGACCTTAGGAGTTATGATTACAGAAGTACTTGTTTGTAGTATATATTTATATATTAATCTTCTCAGTGTGGAGCTAGTTATTTTTTGAAAGTTCATTTGAAGTTTTTAATCCACAAAAATACTTGAATTCTCTAAAAATAGTTTGTGTGTCAGATTTTATTTATTTGCACCTGATTTTACTCTTCAGCATTTATATATATATATTCTTTTATATAATATATATATAATTAATATATAATATATATAATATATATTACTTTATATAATATATAATATATATAATATATATTACTTTATATAATATATATATTCTTTTATATAATATATTCTTATTAATTTTCTCTATAGCCGCTTGAGTGGACTTTCTAAAATATAAGTCTGTCCATGTCAATATGTGCCTGTGGTTTATGAAGAATTTGCTTTCTATTTGATGACCTGTTCTTTTTTTTCTTCCTTGTATCTTTTTTTTTTTTTTTAAAGAGAGAGTGAGAGAGGAGAGAGAGAGAGAGAATTTTTAATATTTATTTTTTAGTTCTCGGCGGACACAACATCTTTGTTGGTATGTGGTGCTGAGGATCGAACCCGGGCCGCACGCATGCCAGGCGAGCGCGCTACCGCTGAGCCACATCTCCAGCCCCCCTTGTATCTTTTTAATAGTTTAAATATTTTTAATTATTTTCCTCATCCCCTGTATAAGCTTGATGTAATCCTAAATTATAATGGAATTATAATTATATAATTATAATTATAATTTTATTCATCTTCTCATAATTTAAAGGCCATGGTATATATTCTGGATTTAATAACAACCTGACATAGATTAATAGGTTTATTATCTTTTTATGGGCTTTAAGTAGCTCCTGAATCAGATAACTGTTGTGGCATTGTATGTTAGTACTTCATATACTGTGAACTCCACAAAACATTCATTCAATTTATACACATATTTAAAGTTTCTGTAGTTCTGCATTCTACACTGTTGGTTTCTTATTTGAAATTATTTTCATTCTATTTGAACATTGTCCTTTAATGATAGATTTGATTAGTGTATCAAAGTAGTACAAGGATAAATAGAGAATAGTATTTTATCCACTAAATATTGCTACCTTTATAATCTGTGTTAGGTTGACATGAACTTCATGATTAGAGTTAAAACCAGTTTCCATTTTTTAAAGGTTCTTTCTTTTGGCTACTGAATTTTGACTGTTACTTAGTTTTAGCAATTTAAAAATATCCAATTAATTACCATCTGTTTTAAATTTTTTCATTAAGGAATCCATTATCATTGTTGTTTGGTCTTATCCCTCCCCTAGTTCCTGTAGTCATTTCTCTGTTTTTTTAACAGTTGTATTGGGAAGTGCCTAGGTGTAGTTTTCCCCACCCCACCCACTTTTTCTCTTGCAGTTATGTTGCTTGGGACCATTAAACATTTCTTGAATTTTCGAGTCTTTTTCTAAATGTTGATTTTACCTCATTCTCTCTTCTGATTATAATAATGCATATTAGAATTTGATTTCCCATGCCTCCTACATTCTGGATTTACTTCTTCTGGATATTTTCTTCTGACCTATCTTAAAAGTGCTAGGATTTATTTTACTTCCCAAATCTGCTGCTAAAATCATTCATTGAGTTTAGGATTTTAAAAAGTTCAGGGTTTAAAATATTATTTTAGTTGTAGAGGGACATAATATTTTATTTTATTTTTTATAGGATTTTTTAAGAGAGAAAGAGAGAATTTTAATATTTATTTTTTAGTTTTTGGTGGACACAACATCTTTGTTTGTATGTGGTACTGAGGATTGAACCCGGGCTGCACGCATGCCAGGCGAGCGCACTACCGCTTGAGCCACATCCCCAGCCCAACACAATATTTTATTTATTTTATGTGGTGTTGAGGACTGATCCCAATGCCCCACACATGTGGGGCACGTGCTTCACCACTGAGCCACAACCCCAGTCCTATTTCAGTACTACAGCTCAAACCCAGGACATTGAGCCATGTGCTCTACTATTGAGCTACCTCCCCAGACTCCTTGCTCTTTCTCATAAGGGACTAGTGTCTTACTGCTTTCCAAGCTATCTTTAATCTCATCATTCTGCCTCTGCCTCTTGAGTATCTTCTACTGTAGGTAGGTCACCACACCCAACCTTTTCTTGGTTTTATAGTTTCTAATCCTTTGACAAAATTCATAATCTTTTTTTTTCCTCTTTTGTGGTGGTGGGTTTGAACTCAGAGTCTTGTGCATGCAAGGCAGCATTCTACCAACTAAGCTATATTCCCAGCCCTGAAATTCATAATCTTGACTTTACTTTTTTGACTGTATAAAGCACAGTGATTTTAAAACATGTGCAGATAACCCCATTAGGTGGTTTTCTTTTCTGTGGGATTTTTTCTCACAGAATTTTGTCTTATGGAGTGCCTGGTCAGTTTTGATTGGCTAACATTGTTGTGATAATTATAGATGAAATTTGAGGACTAAGATGAAGTTATCTTCTTATAGAAAAGTGTTGAGGTTACTTGAGTAAGATTGTCACTTTAAACTTAGTCAGCAATTAAGATAATTCAAAAATGACTTGTCTTTTCAATGTTTCAGTATTATTCCTTTTGGATTTTTTGCCTGTTCATCACTTAAGTGTGCAGTATTTTCTAATCTAAACTCAAAGGCTAGGGCTTTTATTAAGGGTCCCTTTATTTGTAGCCCCAAACACTTCTTTTTTTCTTCTAAGCCCAAGAATTGGATGAAGGCTTAGTTCAGACTCATTATATCTTTGTGTTATGTTCAATATGTGGGTAAACCTAGGAGAAAAGTACCTTAAAGTGCCAACCTTACTTGTAATTCTGAGATTCCTTTTTCTAATGGATCTTGGCCACATCCATATATCTCCACTGCCTTTTTAGCTTGGATCCCTTCAAACACAATTTTATATTCTTATAAAGATATTTTGATTTTTCTTAGTGCTCCTCAGACTAACTCTTTGATAATTGGAAACAAAATTCTCTCTGTCCTTCAAGATTTAGTTTTCTCCATATTCCTTCTTAAGCCAGTGGGGAAAATTATTATATTCCTTTAGGCATCATTTATACCTGAAACAGTGAACTCTTTTATTCTTTAGCATCTTACAAGGTAACTAGTATATTATAGCCACTCATAAAATACTTGCTGAAGAATTAAATGAGAAGCTATATAAGAATATATAATCCCCTTTTTCTATTTGGTATCAATAATCCTTTTTTACTATAGTTCTTCTGATTTATGGAAAATTAAGTTTCAAGTTAATTATCTTTTGAATTGGAACTATGGCTAAAGAGGATAGTACAAGGATAGCAGAAAATAGTATTTTTTAAATCATTAAATGTGTCTACCTTTGTCTCAGTAGATGAACATCTTGAGTTTCATGATCAGAGTTAAAACTTGTCAGTAGATAATACTCTGATTGTAGGTCAGTTTGGCTTCTTTTTCTGGTTGACAGGCATTATCAAAACTCAGATTGGTCTTTTTGCTTAATTACAATTCTTTTGAAATAGATATCTAAAGTGTGAAAAATGTTCTGTGGTAAATTGCATAGCTAAAAGACATATTCTAGAAGATTTTTTCTTTGACTGACTATATCTTTATTATGGTACCAGTCTTGGATTGAGAAGAGTTCCCCCATGACAAAGATATACTTAATGTCCTACCCATGGCAGAAACGAGAAAAGAATTATCCCCTGCTTTATCCTAATATGTTTAATTATGTTAGGTTGATCAGTCCTGATCTTCCACATTGAAGTAAAGTGAGTTTTTATTATCTTACACACAGGAGACTTGCCCTTGGGGCACATGTTGTTTTCACATTTATTTTATTTACTGGTAAGTAGAGAATTAAGAGGAGAAGTTAGAAAATGTAAGTGATTTGCCAGAGTTTGATTTACGAAATTGCAGGTTTGAATTTCTATTTTATGTGCCTAAGCATTTTATAGAATTGTGGGAAGTGATATTCACAAAGAAAAACTTTTGATTTGATAACTGGCTTTATTTTAGGAAACTGAGCCAAGAAGAATACGAGAGACTAGAAAAAGAGCAGCAGCTGTCAGCTGCAGATGAAAAGGTGGTTTCCGCTGTACAGGAAGTTAAAAATTACAAGTGAGTTCAGTTTCTAAAGGAGGGTGTCAGTGTCTAATGAACTAGTGTTAGCTTTCTTTTTAATCTTTTTTTACATTGTGTAGATAGAAGAAAATAGCTTGGAAGTATAAATAACGAGAGGATATGAATACATTCAATTCACACAGGAGAAAAAATAAATTTCAACTTAACAAATGAAAAATGTTAACAAAGATTTACTTATACCTAATGGGCAAGACCATAGGGAACTTGGTCAATGCAAACAGTTCTGGGGGTTTTGTATGTTGTAGTAATTCTTTAAGAAATCAGTTTGCTGTGTGATGTATCAAGACCCACAAAAGTGTGGCATTTGATAGACCTTGGAAATCTTCTATGGATATAATTTGAAAAAAACAAAAAAAGTTTTAAGGAGGAAGATATTTCTAGCAGAATTACTTGAGAACACACTCATGAACAGTTAAGGAAACTATAATTTATCATTCAGAATCTCTAGCAATTAAATGATAAAGAAGTTATTAGTATTAGGTTTTTATTTAATTAATTAATTTATTTATTTATTTATTTATTTATTTTTGGTGCTTTACTACTAAGCTACATCCTTAGACCTTTTTTTTACTTTGAGCCAGGGTCTCAGTTGCATAGGTTCCCACGTAATTGCTGAGACTGACCTCGAACTTGTGATCCTCCTGCCTCAGCTTCCCAATCATTGGGATTACTGGCATGTGGCATTGCACCTGGCCTGTAGTATTAGTTTTGATCACACTGGATTCATATAACCATAGAAATGTTTTTCTTATGTATGATAACGTCTTTAAAAGTATAGCTGATGGAATAAAGGGAAAATGGTCAGAATGTTTCAAATGTTATTCAATTGTTGTAATTCTTAGGCGGAGAATTGAAGAGATGGAAAAAGAACTACAGAAAACTGAGCGCTCATTTAAAAACCAGGTAGTAATTAATACTGTCCTGTAGTTGCAGAATTCTTTGATATCTAATACAGACAATTATAGGCTATTATAATGAGTCCCTAAAAACATATTTTTTTAATGTGTTGTCTTTTTCAGATTGCTATGCATGAGAAGAAAGCTCATGATAATTGGGTAAGATTTTTTCCCCCTTTTCTTTATTTTGTGCATAGCCTACCGCAACTGAATTTGAATATTTTCTCTTTAATAGCTCAAAGCTCGTTCTGCAGAAAGAGCTATAGCTGAAGAGAAAAGGGAAGCTGCTGATTTGAGACAGAAGTATGTGATTTTGGTATCTTACTATATGTTTTATAGTGTTTTAAGGTTATCCTAGATATTATCTATGAAGGAATAGATTGCTGTTTCATAATTCAGCCCATTCTTTCTCAATATTCAAGACTATTGGAAATGACCCAAAAGATGGCAGTGCGGCAAGATGAACCCGTGATTGTAAAACCTATGCCGGGAAGACCAAATTTACAAAATCCTCCTCGGAGAGGTAGGGGGCACTTTGTAAAAGGAGCTATTTTATTTCTTGGTGCATAATGTATGTAAATTACTTTTTATTTCTGTGTGTAATGGTTATGAAATAATCTGAATGATTTGCTAAAGCGGGAGGTGAGGGTTGGTGTCAGGGAGAAGGCTGCCTTAAAGTAGTAGCACGGCATTGTTGTCTTTAGGTCCACTGAGCCATAATGGCTCTTTTGGTCCATCCCCCTTGAGTGGTGGAGAATGTTCCCCTCCACTGACAGCAGAGCCAGCTGGGAGACCTCCTTCTGCTACTCTTAATCGAAAAGATATGCCTAGAAACGGATTTGGTTAGCATTCACATGTTGCTTCAAGGTTTTGGTTTTTTTTTTCCCTTTTGAATATTTTAATGAAAACATATAATTTGGGCCTGTACAATATATAGAAGATAATTTCTTACTTTATCTTAGTGAATGTTTTCTGTAAAATCTGTTCTAGAATAGAAAACATTTTTTTTTTTCCTGGAGGTCTCTGTATTGTTTTTTTCTTTTAAATTTTACTCTGTGAAGTGTAAACCTTTATCTTTAAATTAAATCTCTATGGTGTTCCTTTCCCAAATATTATAAAAGTAGCCTTAAACTTTATGTAGCATACTTTATTTCCTACATGAAAATACTGAGTCTTATTTCCAATTCTAAATAGGACTGTAGTCTTGGTAAGATTGGAAGTCAGGTTATACAGACTAAAGAAAAGCCAGCCTACACATACTTCAAGTCTATAGCTTAAAGTTTAGGACCAATACTTATTAATCTGCTGTTCTATCAACCCAAGGCAGTTCTTTATTTTACTTAAGTCTCTTCATAAATTGTGATTTACGTATTGGGCAGCCCATTTTTTTAAAAAAAATATTTTTAATTGTAGATGGACATGATATCTTTATTTATTTTTTAAATGTGTGCTGAGAATCAAACCCAGTGCCTCACACATGCTAGGCAAACACTCTACAACTGAGGTATGACCCCAACCTCTGGGCAACCCATTTTTCATTTTGCTTTCTAGGTATTGTTGAATCCTGACCTGTCCACCAGTGGTTTATTTCTTCTGAAAAATACATACAAGGGCTCTGATCTTTCTTTCCCAAGGGTCAATGGATGGACCTTTACCTCGTACTGGTCTTCTGAGGCATCTGGGAAACCTGTTGCCTCTGGTAAAGGGACCAAGTAATTTCAAAGAATCTGTAATTGTGGATGGATGATTTTTATTCTTTTCATGTTAGAATAAGTCTGAATCCATTCTTTGATCTCTAACAGACCCAGGATGTGTTCCACCTCACATGAACAGCAGCTCCAGAAGTTCTTCTCCAGCTAAGGTTACGAATGAGGGCAAGGTAAGTTCTGTAGTTACTGTGAATCATGTGGTCATGCAGGAACATGTAGCTTTCCTACAGTACTTGCTCTTTGCTTTATCCTTCTTTGTGTTCTATTTGTACAATCCCATTTGTTTTTTAAAAAGCAAACTGTTCCCCAAGAACCTGAGACCCCCTCAGTCTCCACCATTACTTCTTTGACTGAGCATCCAGTTGGATGCTTAGAGGTTGAGAACTGAATTGGGTTTTATTCTGTGCATTTCTGGGAAGGATATTCAGAGCATGACACTGATCTTGTTTGCTGTAAACTGCATGCAATATTGAGCTTACTTTTCTCCTTAACTTGGGAATGTTGCTTAAGTGTGTACAACTGTAATGAACTACAGAATGTGAAAAGTTATCACTCTAACTTTATATGGTGTTTTGTGTTGAATGTTCTAAGGCAAAGTAAATTCATTATAAATTATATAATTCATATATTTTTTTATTTTTTTGGAAGAATGTTATTTAAGAATTCCTCCATTTGTGCAAACCCTATTTTGAGTGATTTGAATTAGATTGGTATCAGATTTTCTGAAATTGAAATACTGTTTCAATGAAACAATGATCATCTAAAATGACCTCTTGAGCCAGTCCCAAGAAATGGTCTCATTTGTTCACATAAGTGTATTCTCTTGTAACTGTGTTGCTATTATATCTGGTAGGTCTTCTGCAGCTCTATAACAAAATAAATTTTAATTGTTTAGTTTCAAACCCACTACTCATAGGAAATGATAAATCAATATCTCAAATGGTGTACAGTAAATGAATGTAAATATTAAAGCTTTGTCTTCCTAATTTGTGTATATAGCACTGTGATGGAAAATACTTCTCAAGTTCCAGTGTATATATATTCCAGGAATATACATCTCTAGAGAAATCTAAGGGCACCTTAGATAAGACCCCAAATCCCTTTGTAGTAGAAGATTTAAAAGAGAGAAAAGACCCATTGTTAGAGAGGAGTAGAGGTGGGAAAAGCATGGCTTGGAGGCAAACCTGGGATTGAGTTCCTTTAATATGCAGTGTGGCCTTCAACAAATTATGATATTCCATTTGCTTTTGTTCCCTCTTATTTAAAATAAGACAGTCTACTTAAAGATCTCAGAGGTTGAATAATATATGAAAGACTTACTGAAGATACTCTGAATAGTAGCTATTATTACATGGGTAGAGAATGGATTTTTCATTTTATTCTGTTCATTCTTAATATGGAAGTAATGAGCTATTGTGATGAAAGGGAAGTGATGGGGAGGGGGGGGACTCCCTTTGAAATAGATTGTAGTGAATACAGCATGACATACTGGTCAGAAATCACCTCTGTTAATAACCTCTGCCAGTCCTCTTGCCTTTCCCTTTCCTGTGCAGATATAATCAGTAACAAACTGCTCCCTCTTGTGGCATCCTTCCAACTTCTGTAAGCTGTCGGTGGGAATACACAGGAGGGGTGGGTAGTTTTGTTGCACTGATGGTGTTCTCTGGACAGGTGCCTGTTTTGGGTTTTAGCTTTTATCGGTGTTGGTACTTTGTCTTAATACATAGGAATTTTAAAACTTTTAACTGCTTTCAAATCTTAAATTGCAGGTTCATATGGCTATGAAAGGGCCCCCTCCTTTCTCAGGGGTACCCTTCATGGGACCCCCGATGGGACGGCCTCCACCACCTCCCATTTGGTATGGACCGCCACGTCAGCTTGGTGGGCCTTTTGGGCCTCGGCCAATTCCTCCACCGTTTGGTATGATGATCTGAACAGTAGTGATTGACTTATAAATCACATTCATCTTTCATTTCTATTGCTTGCTAAAACAGTTGGTTGCTATCTCAGGTCTTAACAATGGAAGGATAAAGCTGAGTACATTTTAACTTTTCCTCCAGTTTTCTGGGACATATGGGACACTACATAATCTTATACTGAGATAGGCAATAGCTATCTCTCATAGACAAGGATAAGGGGCTATATACAGAAAAGCCAGAAATATTACTTCTGCAGATGTTTGTTGAAAATCTGTTGATATGCACTGCAATAGATGGAAAGGTGGATGAGACACATGCCATAACTTAAAATTTTGTCACAGATATGAAAATCCTATAACATAAAGTTTGTAATCACCCATAATGGAAGCATAAGCAGTAGGTTATAGAATATAGAAAAGTCAAACCCTCCTTACCTTGAGAAAAGTCAGAGGGAAGTGTTAAAGAGGAGGATTTAACAGTGACCTAATAAATATTGCTGATTTAATTAGGTGGCTTTGGAAGGCCTTTTTCAGGAGGGCATGCACCTTGATTCTGATGGCATGAGTAAAGTCCATGCTGAAATACTTCATGAATTTTTAATGGATACAGTAATTATAGTGGAATTTCCTTTTATCAATATTTCTTTGATGTAGTGAAGTTCTTATTTCATGATCTATCATCTTGTCATGGTAATATAGTACTTCCAAATATAAATGGAGCTCTTGTGAGATAGAAATAATTCTGCAATTATATAGTAGGGAAAGAAAAAAGACAAGCCTGGAGCTAGGTAGAGCCATGTTTAAATCCTTAATATGTTGCTTCATGGCTGGTTGGTCAAAGGCTATAACTAAACTTGTTCCATCTCAGTTTGCCTCATCTGGCAAGTCAGGATGTTCACCAGTTGATGTTCTAGGCTTGGGAGAAATTAAAGACTATATTAACATACTTGAAATCACCCTAGTTCAGAAATTTCTGGGTATTTACATAACTTCCTTTTTATTTTCCAGGTCCTGGTATGTGTCCACCAATAGGCTTCAGAGAATATGCACCAGGTGTTCCACCTGGAAAATGGGATTTGCCTTTTGACCCTCGTGATTTTTTTCCAGGACCCGCACCAGCACCATTTAGACCTTTAGGCTCATTTGGCCCAAGAGAGTACTTCATTCCTGGTGCCCCATTACCACCTCCAACTCATGGTCCCCAAGACTATGGGCCACCACCTGCTGCAAAAGACTTAATGCCTTCAGGCTTTAAAGATGAACCTCCACCTACACCTAATTCTCAGATTAGTGAGGGCTGTTCACAGGCCTTAAAACAGGGCCCATAAAATTAACCTTTGACACTTAGTCAGAAAATGGACTATAAACTATTCATCAAGTTAAAGGATTATTGGCTTCAAAATATAAAAGTTTATTTTAAATGGTTTATGTTTTTAGAATGAAGCTGCCTTGGTGCAGTATACATTTTGAGCCAAAATATTTTCCCCCTAAATATCCCCCACTTAAGCTAGAGTATCCTTCCAATTTTAAAATGTGCAATAAGGAATACATTTGTTTTAGTTAATGTAGCATATACAATTGCTAAATGATTTAGAGTGTCATAATTATGGACATTTCCTGTGGAAATGCTTTAAGAACATGTATTTCCATTATCCTATTTTTAGTGTATTCCAGTTGATAACAGAGAAATGGTGTTTTATAAGCTTGATTTTTTTTTCTCTTTCAATATCTGGTCGCAGAGACTGCTACACTAAAAATTTTTACTCAAAGATCATAAACTTCATTTTCCTTCTTGCTGAAGTTCTTTGTTGTAATAGTTCATAAAAAATGTTTATTAATATTTCCCAAGTGTCTGTTGATTCATTGGATCGTCATGAGACTTTGTGCCATTGGGGAAGCATGCCAACTCACTCTCAGAACTGAAGATGGTGACTTGTCAGCATATTCCCTGTTGCTCACTGTTAAGGAGGCTGGACCTTGGTCAACTGTGGACTTCTACAAAGGATTTCTTTTACTTGTGAGAAGTCTTGTGGCTCTATTTTTGTAGCACATTCATGTACTTTTTTCTAACCACTGTCCATGTGAGAATGGTTTTCTGAGAATGAGTTTACATTGGTAGCAAGAGTTGTTTGACCTGAAGTTCTACTGCTTTTGCCATTATTGCATTATAACAGTAAAATATAAGGTGGTATGTTGTGTCTATAAAAAATTAGGAAATTTCTTTTTTAAAATGTACACAACACACTCTTCTCTTTCCCATACCTTGCCACTGATTTTCAAGGAATATGATAAAAAAAATTAGAAAAGTATAATCCTCTAAGAATGAATGAAACTCTAAGGCTTATAATGTCTTTAATCAGCAACTATGGGCTGAATTAAATTCTTTTTTTTGATAGATACTCAAATATATTTTATTTAAAAATCAATTAAAGCAAGTCCTGAATCTGTAACTACTGTCTTTAAAACAATGTTTCTAAGAACTAGCTCTCCAGAACTGTAATTTTAATTACGGCAATTTTAACAGTACATTTTAAAGAGGTTTAAGATTTAAATAAAATTATAAAAGCCTGGTACTTTTGCTTACTGCTAGACCAGATTCTTCCATTCTTTTAAATTCTAGAAAGTAATAGGATTGTTGAAACCTAGAACATAACATATCATTGTTCTTTTTATGTCCCCTAAGTATTCTCAAAATAGGGGCAAAAGCTTCAGTGTGAAACAAAATCTCTGTGAAACAAAATCTCTAAACTACTGAAGATAACTCAGAATCAAAAAGAATTTGAGTCCTTTAGGAAGAATTCAATCTACATAACCTCCATTTAATAGTAGAAGCAGCAGCTGTGTGTAAGAGGAAAACCATATAATAGCTTATGCCATTTTTAACCATGTAAAATAAAATTTAAGTCACAAACACATTTTGAATGTATCTTTCAACCTCTACAGGACACAAGGCAATGCTGAAGTTACTATAACTCCTAATTTTAAAATAGCATTTAAATAAAGGTGATGTCAGCTAGGAAGATAGATTTTCAAGGAAAGGCAGATTTATTATTTTATTCAAAGCAACAGTAGTTTTCCCTCTAAAGCCTTTTTTGTATTTATTCTATTAGTAAGTTATAATGTGTTCTATGTAGTTTATCTGAGCAGTTCTGAACCCACCCATAGTTGCCTCTCCTTACATCCATCTGATTGTACCACTTCTGTAGCAAAGCCCAAGGTAGCTGCCCACGTACAGGTTGTGTAGAGAATACTGTCCCTTGATTCAATTATACTTTTGTATCAAAAGTTTTAGAAGTCCTCT
Organism: Urocitellus parryii; assembly: GCF_045843805.1. Taxonomy (NCBI): domain Eukaryota; kingdom Metazoa; phylum Chordata; class Mammalia; order Rodentia; family Sciuridae; genus Urocitellus; species Urocitellus parryii. The sequence goes on from NW_027554142.1 coordinate 1,999,551, forward strand.
CCAGCAAATTGTGTTTGAATTTAGTTACTAAAATCATTTCATTTGTGAAGCAGTAGTGTTTCAACCTGAAAGTATTACTGCTATAGTTGTAATTATTGTCCAGTGACTCATCCCCTCCCACACTAGAAAGTAAATTTAAACAACTAATTTGTGAGATACAGATTGCTTTGTGTTAATTGCTTCAAGATAAAATCACCTTTTTTGGGGGGGGAGGTTTGGTCATTCATATCTTAATTAAAGCTAAGCTGATGACAATGTTCAATTTAAGTTTGTTTAATGCTGATGAAACAGACATTCATACAAAGCATCCTTTTTTTCCATATAACCCCATTCTTTGGTGGCAGCTGGGGTTGTGGCTCAGTGGTAGAGTACTTGCCTAGCACAGGCAAGGCCCTGGGTTTAATCCTCAGCGCCACATAAATAAATAGAGGTTAAAAAAGCATTCTTATGTGAAGGATGCTAAATGTTTCTTCATATAAATTATCACTTTGAGGGGCTGGGGTTGCATGTGAGGCACTGGGTTTGATCCTCAGCACCACATATAAATATAAAGGTACTGTGTCCATTTACAACCAAAAAAAAAGGTTTTTTTTAAATTATCACTTTGATATACATGTTTTATAGTATGAGAAAACAGAAAGAACAATGTATCAGTTTTGCTACATTTTAATAGTAGATTTTAAGGGAGCAACATCAAACATCAGTAACATCAAACAAAAAGGTACTGAGTATTCCACAGGGTACAGAGTGCTGCCAAGCACCTTGGAAAGTTTACATGACATGGAGAACATGAGGCCCTTCTCTTGAGAAGTTTAGAGTCTGGAAATTTTGACTACTCAGAGTTTCAGTTGAGTGAACATTTTATTAAGGCAAATTCTTCATTTCCTAGAACTACTGTAGACTGAACTACTTTTGTACTTGTGAAATTAACCCAATCCAGATGAAAGAAAAGACTAAATTTGGTTGATAATTCTTTCAGGCTCATATAGTTTTGTTAACATTCATCTAGTAAACAAAACTGACCTAACAGACAACTGAAAAATTAAAGACTAGATCTCTTGAAGTGCAAGGGCTAAAATAACTGTTATTCGTTTTAAAAAGCAAACGGATGGTATCATTAGGTTTTACACTAGTTTAAAAATAGGCCAAGTATTGCATTCCCTTCATGCATTGTTCATTTAAAATAGTGAATATTAAAATACGTGGGTTCTACATGTAACCCACAAAAAAGCTCCTCACAAATCTTTATGTTCTGTGTATCAAATATCCACCTTGTGTACTATGAAAGTTTTATTTATGTCTCATCAAGTTAAAAGTAATGTAAATAGTGAAATTATAATAGGCTAATGACCTGCATATTTTCATATGAATGTCAATATATCTAAATAGGAAATAAATGGCAGTCATATCTACCTATATTTAAAAAATAGAATATCTTTCCAGATTTTGCATACTCATCACTTTATAAAGACAAGGTATGCAGGTTTTAAGGTTTCACAATCAGTTGTCAGAAAAACAGCAGTTGTTCCTGCAGTATCTCATTAGCATCTCACTCAATTATTTTTAGATGACATGATTTAGAAGACGTAAACCACCCAAAAATTTGTAATTATTCTGAGAGAGATGGTTTTAATGTTAACCCTAGAATCATTAATGTTAACCCTAGAAACAATAGCAATGTGATGTAGAACAACTAATCAACATGACTAAAAATGTGCTCACTTTCAGAAAAACAATCTGGTCATCTGGAAAAAAATCACAGCTACAATCTGGGGAACACTCCCATATAAGATATTGATCTGATTAAGGCACACTATTTCTAAGTAGAACTATCAGATGAGGGTGAATTTAGGCCAGCTCTAAGGAACAGCCTATAAGACAGATCATAACTGATCCAATCTCCCTTCAAAGCAATCTGGTACTATCCTACCCACTTCAATTCAAAAGTTTGAAGTTAATTCAAATCAAAATATTATCAAAATGACCATACTACCAAAAGCACTATATAGATTTAATGCAATTCCAATCAGAATCTCAATGGCATTCCTCATAGAAATAGAAAAAGCAATCATGAAATTCATCTGGAAAAATAAGAGACCAAGAATAGCTAAAGAAATCCTTAGCAGGAAGAGTGAAGTAGGTGGTATCGCTATATGAGACCTTAAACTATACTACAGAGCAACAGTAACAAAAACAGCATGGTATTGTCACTAAAACAGACTGGTAGACCAGTGGTACAAAATAGAGGACACAGAGACTAACCCACAAAATTACAATTATCTTATTTTAGACAAAGGTGCCAAAAACATGCACTGGAGTAAAGATAGCATTTTCAACAAATGGTGCTGGGAAAACTGGAAATCTATATGCAACAAAATGAAATTAAACTCATAACTCTCACCATGCACAAAACTTAACTCAAAATGGATCAAGGACCTAGGAATTAAGCCAGAGACTCTGCATCTAACAGAAGAAAAAAGTAGGCCCTAATCTTCATCATGTGTGTTAGGCCCCAACTTAATAAGACTCCTATGGCACAAGAATTTAAACCAGGAAGCAATTAATGGGATGGATTCAAACTAAAAAGTTTTTTCTCAGCAAAAGAAACAATCCGTGAGGTGAACAGGGAGCCTACATCCTGGGAGAAAATCTTTACCCCTCACACATCAGATAGAGCACTACTCTCTAGGGTTTATAAAGAACTCAAAAAGCTAAGCCCTGACAAAAAACAAGTAACCCAATCAAAAAATGGGTCAAGGACTTGAACAAACACTTCTCAGAAGAGGATATACAATCAATCAACAAATATATGAAAAAATTTTCAACATCTCTAGCAATCAGAGAAATGTAAATCAAAACTAAGATACAACTATAGTCAGAATGGCAGCTATTATGAAGACAAACAACAATAAGTGTTGGCAAGGATGTGGGGAAAAAGGCACACTCATACATTGCTGGTGGGACTGCAAATTGGTGCAGCCAATCTGGAAAGCAGTATGGAGATTCTTTGGTAATCTGGGAATGGAACCACCATTTGACTGAGCTATTCCTCTCCTTGGACTATACCCAAAGGACTTAAAAACAACATACTACAGGGACACAGCCACATCAATGTTTATAGCAGCACAATTCACAATAGCTAAACTGGAGCCAACCTACATGCCCTTCAGTGGATGAATGGATTTTAAAAAATGTGATATATTACACTCAATGAACTTTTTTAAAAGAGAATAAAATCATGGCATTTACAGGTAAATGGATGGAGTTGGAGAAGATAATGCTAAGTGAAGTTAGCCAATCCCCAAAAAACAAATGCCAAATGTTTTCTCTGATATAAGGAGGCTGACTCATAATAGGGTAAGGAGGAGGAACATGGGATGAATAGTTGGATTCTAGATAGGGAAGAGGGGAGTGAGGGAAAGGGAGGAGGCAGGGGATTAGCCTCCTAATGAATGTGGAATGAATGTGATTGATGGACATCATTATCCAAAGTACATGTCTGAAGACACAAATTGGGTGTCAACCTACTTTATATACAAACAGAGATATGAAAAATTGTGGTATATATGTGTAATAAGAATTGTAATGCAAAAAAACAAGTACATGTATAACGTGAATTGGCATGAACATACTTTATACAAAGATATAAAAAATTGTGCTCTATATGTGTAATAAAAATTGTAATAGACTCCATTGTCGTGTATTTAAAAAAAATAAAATCAGTAAAAGAAAAAGAAGGGAATGGGGAGTGGGTAGGGAAAAACTGTGGAATAAACCCAAACTAACTTTCCAATGCACATATGTGAATATACTATAATGAAACTCATCATTTTGAATATCTATAAGATACTAATTTTAAAAAATGTAAATAGATCAGTAAAGTGGATGAAAGGGAACAGTGGGAGGGAGGATGGGGAGGGTGAAGGGACTGAATTGGAGCAAATTATATTCCATGCATTTATAATTAGTCCAAATAAATCTAATGTCAAGAATACCTATTATGAACAAATGAAAAAAAAGAATAATGACTTCACTGTTTTTATAAAATGCATTCTCATAAACAATTCAATTGAGAGAAATGAAAAAAGTAAAAGAGAATGTACAATTTAACATCTCACCAACCATAACAATTATTAAGTCACTCTTCCATCTTTTTCCCTAATTTCAAGATTGTTCCAGTTTCCTTTTCCTTTTGATATTCTTTTATTTCTTTCAACAAAGGTTTATTTTCTACATAAAATTCTTATATTTCTTTTGTTGAATTTATAATAAGGTCCTTGATATTATTTAATACTACTATAAATATTATAATAGTTCATTTTCTAAGCAACTATTACTTGTTTGAGATAGAATTGATTTGTCTGTACAAATTTTATATCCAGGAACTGCATTATCTTATTAATGAGTTATGAATAGGTTTTTTTGCATATTCTCTATATATTCATAAATATGCAAATAAAGAACATCCCCCCTTTTATATTTCATTTTTCTTGTCCTAGTGCAGTAGCTAGGGCTTCCAAAACAATGCTGATGAAAAGAAGTAATAGACACTCTTGTTTTGTTCAAATTCATCATTAAATGATTTTGGGCTGTAAATGTCATGTAGCCATGTTTTATCAAGTTAAGAATGTTTTTCTGTCCTTTGCCAAGAATTGTTTAAAATCAAGGCTGTATTTCAAACTTAACTGAAAACTTTTTCTGCATTGTTGACAACATTATGAAATCTTTCCCCTTAATCTGCTAATGTGAACTATCTTGATAAATTCTGCTAATAATATATTTTGAAAAATCACTCATTAGTTCATGGAGATTTTCTGAATTATTTTCTACAGTATCCTATTTATCATAGTTTATTCAGTCAATCTTCATATGGCAATTACATTATTTCTAACTTTTTATCATTATAAAAAACACCTCAACAGAGAATCTGGTGTATATGCAAGTGTTTCCCCCTCTTTTTCCTGTATTTTATGGGTGCATCTTCAGAGTAAATTCTCAGGAATGGGATTGCTAAGGAAAAATAAAAATATGTACTTATATGTTAGAGAATGCTCAATTCCCCTCCAAAGAAACTGCACCATTTTTCTATTCCCACCAGTGATTAATAAGTACCTATTTCTCCTAAGACTCACCAACAGTAGCTTTAATTTATGTTTTTTATTAAAAATAAAGTTTAGTATCTTTTTATATGTTTAACGGGTATTTTTAAATGTGTGTGTGTGTATGTGTGTGTGTGTGTGTGTGTGTGTGTGTGTGCACGAGTGCGCACTCGCTCATGTTGTCTGTTCCTCTCATGTATTCTGCTTTGGTTATTACAATTAAATTTTTTCTTTATATATTAAGAATGTTGGGGGGCTGGGGATGTGGCTCAAGCGGTAGCACGCTCGCCTAGCGTGCGTGCGGCCCAGGTTCGATCCTCAGCACCACATACAAAACGAAGATGTTGTGTCCGCCGAAAACTAAGAAAAATAAATAAATAAATGCTAAAATTCTCTCTCTCTGTCTCTCTCTCTCACTCTCTCTTTAAAAAAAAAAAAAAAAAAAAAAAAAAAAAAAAAAAAAAAAAAAAAAAGAATGTTGGGTTGGGATGTAGCTCAGTGGCAAAGTGTCTGCCTTGCATTTGCAAAATCCTGGATTCGGCCTCCAGTTCCCAAAAAGACAAAAAAAGAACCCACCCCACCCCACCCTAAGAAACCCCCAAGAATGTTACCTCTTTTATGTCTTACCTCTTTACTACTTTTTTTGACAGTCAAAAGATGATTGCTTTACAACTTTCAAAGTCTTTTTGATGTTAAGATTATTTTTTCTAAGTTGATATTAAACTTGTTACTTTGGGGTAAGTCAATTTTATAACCTATCATCATCTAGATCTTTCAGTTGAAATGGTAGGGCTGATGCTACATTCCTTACCAACAATCTTTTTGCCTGAGACTACACAGTAAGGTTTAATGTAATCATTATGCTTCAAATAATTTAATATGGAGGCAGTGATTTCAAGTCTGAATTTCTTTTTTAATTCAAGGTAGAATGTCAAACCTTGTGCTTCATGATGAAGGAAGCTGACTGTAATTAAGATCATAGATTACATAGAAAGGTGCCTAGGTGTTTCAGAATGGTCTATGATGTGCTCTCTCTCTGCATGGTCAACTCCTATATACTCAGTGAGTCCTAAATCTGTCTAGATTTACTGAACTCCCTCAGTCCTTCTTTTTGCCAACCTATGACATTGGTACACATCTCTAATCATAATCATGTGCTTTTGGCTCTGTCTTGCTGACTACACAATAAGCATCCTGAAAGGTGTGGGAACTGTTCCTTTTGTAGTATGCACAAGGATTAAACAGATCTTTGTTGAAGAAATATTTTATTGAATGAATGACTGAATTTCCACTTCTAGAGGTTATCATTGTCTAGTAAAAAAAAAATGGCTAGAAAATCTATATCAATGAGTGAAGAAATAATAAACATAAAAGAAGATCAAATACTAAAATAATACCATACCATCAATAGCTCCCAGGTTAGATGAAAAAGGGTGCATGTTTCTGCATCAAAGATAAAACCATGATAGTTGTAAATTGAGCCAATGCATTAAAAGGAAGATTTCTAAGTGAAGAATTAACATATCCAATTACATAGTGTAATATGAGAACAAGTCAACTACATTCATAAAATTCAAAGACTAACAAGGATAAGAAAGAAATCCCTACACACAATCCAGTGTAACCTGTGCTATTCCAGCTAGATCATCTGCTCTCAGATCTAGAGCAAAGATCAGAAGAAATGTTCTTCCACATGGAATTGCTATGTAAATAAGAAATAGCTAACACTTGTGAGTATTTGTGATGTGCCACATACTATCCTAATCCTCTCATCTAATCCTCACAACAATAGTTTAGTTCTATTTTTCAGAGGTGAAAATTGAGACATAGAAAAACAAATTATCCATAATCACACAGCAGTTTGGCTACAGAGTCCATGCTTTTAACCATCATGTTCCATTTTAACATCTTTATTTTAATTGTCCCTAAAGCCTTAAAAGGAACTGCAGCAGAACCTCCCCATCTCAAGCTTCTGCAAAGTTCTTTTTGCCATGTAACATAACAGTCACAGGTTCCCAGGATTAGAATATAGACATTTTTGTGAGGCCACTATTTATGCCTCATACTTTTAAATATGGAAAACTCTAAATGGCTACTGCTGTCCAAACCAAGTTTTCAATAACATCCCAGGGATGTTATTGAGCTGTCACTAAGAACTCCAAGTAAGGGAGTGATTAAAAAAGAGTAACATTTGAACTTTGTACACTGGGCAATGCACATTCACAGGAATGGACAGAGACTGAGTAGCCCAGATAGCAATATGATAGGTCTTTAACACTCATATAGCAGTGAGCAGCAGGACTGTGTTCATTTGGTTAATTCCACTTTCAGTTTTTACTGCAAGACAAAGGAAGCCATTGGTAGCTGGTGAGCCCCAAGTTGTACTGAACACAGAAAGCACGTCTTTTTCTGACTTATCTGCCCCAACCACCTCTTATGCACCAACCAGAGCAGGCATGCTCTCACTGGTGTCAAAAAGAGTTGGAAGGAATTACTCAATTCAGTGTGATTTTTCTGCGAGAGTAAGATTCTAAGCCTAAACCTAAAGACAACTCTGATAAAGTAATGACAATGAATTAGAAGGTTTGGAACCATTTCACCACACTACTGTAATAGGGGACACCAAAAAGTCCATCTTGTTGATGGAAACTGTTTATTAACAGGTGGTACTTGGGTAAAAACTCAAGTTGCTCTATTTCATTGTGCTTCATCTGTGGAAAACAATTTATGAAGGTAGCTATGGATCCCCCAAATGGCTGTTTGTTAAACATAGACAAGTTCGCTCAAGAATGTTTTAAAAACTGTGTAAAAGCGTCTGACCTAGCCAAGAATGTTACAGCCACTGCCACTGTGGAGAGGAAAGGGAATTGTGCAAGTAAGGCCTCTGCCTCTGCTGGGCACCCCACAGCACTGACACAGACCAAGAAATGAAGCACCACTCTACCTGCAACAGGTACAGAAAAACAATGGGAGAGCATCTGAAGCCCCCCACCCCCCGCCCATCGCCCACAACTTCTTTGTTACAAGAGGATGCTGAGAAAAAATGAAGGTCTGAGTATCAAGTAGGATGGCCTCACATTCAATAGTCTCTGTGTAGCCATAGAGATCATGGAGAATCAGACAATGAAAGGACCACCAGCCTGAGAATGAGTCTGGAGTGACATGGATATGAAGGTCAGTGGGATCCTTAAGACCCTGTCCTCACATGCAGAAGAGGAAGTCATTCTTTTCTTTCAACTTTTTATTTTTGCTTTTTAAAATTGCTATTGTTTATATCTCATATCATACCATAAGGACAATTTCTAGTCCAAAATTGGAAATGGCATGACAGTCTTTGTTCCAAAATAGTACATTATTGTCTAGGTCAGAACATTAAAAGAGGAAAATTACCAAAGATTATATTTTTTCAAAACACTGATTTGAATTTATTTGCTTTTTACATGATATCGTACAAATGTTTGTCACAGGCATTTACTTCAATAAGAGGTGAGTCAGTCTTCATTTTGCCTTGGTGCTTGGTGAATTAAATGTCATGAATAAGGAGTACAAAATTTGTTGTCCATACTTTTAGGACAGAGATGAACCTAATATCTAAAATGTAAACTCAGCATTATCATATGTGTGTGATTATATATTTATGTCTTCTTTGTTTTAGATTTATCATACTTGCAATTAAATTCAGATGGTTGATACTACCAATTCAAAGTCTGTCACACACATTTTTTAAGTGCACATTTCTTTGTAATTTTAAAATCCAATAAAAAGGATATATATAAAATAATATTTTCTATTATTTTGGGATAATTTTAACATAATTTAAAATAATGGTATTGTCAAATCATTATTTGGTCATAACATTTTGTAGATGGCACAAAACATGAAATGGGTCTTAAAAATCTAGCAAGAGAAAAATTTTGCAATTTGCACTGCACATCTGCAATTTGTACACACATACAAATTGTGTGAAAATATGAAAACACATGCACAATTTCTTTTGGTTGGTAACTGATTAGTAGTTGAGAAACTGGTCCAACCTTTCAAGATAAAGAGTAAAATCATAAGAAGTTTGTTCAATTTGAAATTATATTAAAAGTTTGATAAAAATCTTAGGGTTCATTAGCATTCAAATAATAATATTTCTAGGTCTGTTAAAAATTATACCTGATTAAAGTTGCTTGTATATAAGTTATATGAATATATTCTTGTTTTTATTTTCTTTATTGACTGGTACTAGAAATATGTATTTTTCTGTGTTCAGAAATATGTGTTTTGGATAATGGCTGAATTCTTAAGTGTCACCATCATATCTGGAAAAAAATAATAAATACTCTCACAAAACCTAAGATGAATCAGTGGGTATATGCTTCATACGCAGTTGCCATTTAGCATGCAAGGAAGAGTTACTACAGGTGTTGGGTTAAAAATTTGAGTGGCCAGAGGACTTTCAAGAAAAAGCAGGCCAGATGTTGCTTAGAGCCTTGATGAAGAGCCTACTCAATAGACATTTCCTATGAACCAATATCTGCAAAGCTCTGGAGAAAACCTTTTGACTTCAAGTGACAAGATTCATGGATTAAAAAAAAAAAAAAAACTGAGCCAGACATAGTGGTGCATGCCTGTAATCCCAGGAACTTGGCAAGTTAAGGCAGAAGAGGCCAGCCTGGGCAACTTAGCAAAACTCTGTTTCAAAATAAAAAAAAAAATAAGTCAAAGAGCTGGGGATGTAGCTAGGTGGTAGAGCACCCCCGAATTCAATCCCCAGTACTACAAACAAACAAGAAACAAATTATAAAAAAGAAATCTTAAAATGTTTCCAAAACTGCTTGAGAGTAATAGAATATTAGCAAGCCTTAAAACTATTGAAAAACAGCTAGGAGAACTACCAGATAACATTGAATGGTATTTTCCTTTCCTTTCAATATAAGTACATGACTGGGGCTGGGGATGTGGCTCAAGTGGTAGCGCGCTCGCCTGGCATGCGTGTGGCCCGGGTTCGATCCTCAGCACCACATACAAACAAAGATGTTGTGTCCGCCAAAAACTAAAAAATAAATATTAAAAAAAAAAGAAACTGTTCCTTTAAAAAAAAAAATAAGTACATGACTGGATGAGGGACTCTGGCTCTGACTGTTCGGCTCAGTCTGAGAATTTGAGACTTTGAGAGAAAGGAAGTGCACGGAGAGCCAGAGTCTAACTGCACACTTTGAGGGTATTTACTGCTTAACCCTAAATATATTCTAAAATTCTGTGAAATAAGGATGCCCTAATATTCATGGAACAGCAATGAATATTTTGTTGCAGTTTTCAACTTCCTATATGCATGGGTAAGAAAAAAACTGCACTTTAGCTGAAAATGAAATCCATATTTGCTTAACTCTCAAGTTCAACTCAGAATTGAATATTTATGCAGGAAAGAAACAAGTACAGGTTTGATATTAAAGAAGTAAGATTCACTCTTCATTTTGAGTTTCAAAAAAACATTTTTGGTACATATCTAAGACTATATAAAAGATGAATAACCAATACAAATCTAGAATAATGTTGAGATTGCTAGGCTTATGTTTAGGTCACTCAGAAATGTTTTTTTTTTAATTTTGTCTAAAATTATGTCATGGCTATTTCTGCATGTGGTACTAGGAAACGAATGTAGGGCTTCACACAGGTGAGGCAAGCACCCTACCACTGAGCTACATCCCTAGTTCTTTCTATTTTGAGACAATGTCTCTCTAAATTGCCCCCACTGGCCTCAAACTTGCAATCCTCCTGCCTCAATTTCTTAAGTAGCTAGGATTATAAGCATATAATCCTGGCCAGCTATTTTTTTTTAATTTGTATTACTTTGGTTTATCATTTAGAAGCTTTAATATTCAACATGATAAATAAGTTTTCAGGTAATAAATAATAGGTTATAAATTTATATCCTCTATTTAAATGAAATCTACTGAGATTACCTTAAGAAAATTAAACTACTATATGTACTTAAGCCAGTTAGTGTTTAAAGCAGTACACAAAAGTTACTGTTTGTCTTATGAGAATTGAAGGCTTTGAAAATGATATTAATGTCAAAGAAAGGTTTAACAATTTTTTATTCTTTTCAAGAAAGGTTGGATAAAAATCCATTTTTAATTTTAAATGGGAATAAACTACTCTTGGTCATACCATAGTCATATATTATACTTCATCTCATTAGCTTAACAGTAGTAGTGTTTAGCATGTGTGTTTGTCAAAACTCATAAAGCTGCACACTAAAAAAGATGCCTTTTATATATGCAAGGGACACCTTAATAAATATTTTTTTTCAAAAGATCATAATAAGCTAGATGCTATGGCACAAGCCTGGAATCCAGGTGACTTGGGAGGATGAGGCAGGAGGATCCCAAGTTTAAGACTAATCTCAGCAACTCAGTGAGGCCCTAAGCAACTAAGTGAAATCCTGTCTCAAAATAAAAAGTAAAAAGGGCTGAGGATGTGGCTCACTGGTAAAGTACCCCTGTGTTAAATCCTCAGTACCAAAAAAAAAAGTACAACAAACTTACAATTATATAAATTACATAAAATAAAGGTAATAAAAATGTTATAATTCTTAGAAGCACCCTTCCATGATAATATAGACACAACAGCCTTATCACGACTGAAATCTTGGATGTCCACAGTATAACAATTTTTTCCCATTCTACAATTAAGTTAAAGGTTAAATTGTCCTTCAATGACATTTTCAATTTTATAATGACATAGGCCCTGGAAAATATGATTACAAATCAAATATTGCCAATTGAACTATATGTACTCTTTCTTACTTTGAGGAAAATAATTCAGGGAATAGAAGGGTTTAGTGAGCTTTCTGTATCTCTGAAATAAAATACCAAAATGCTATATCAGAATACAAAAATCTAATTACTTTGGGATTAATCTTTCATAGCAAATAGACTTAATTTACAGAGTTTCTTTTCAACTCAGCAACCTGAAACCCATAAAGACCTTAATCTGTCCATTTCATGACTTACATCATCTGCTTCAAGGATCTTGTTTGCTACAGAAGTATAGCTAGTGAACAAATAATCAAACCAGAAATTTATAGAACTGGAATCTATTTCAAGTACAGCATGTGGTTTGAAAAGGAAATAAAAAATACAGAAAAATTTTAGCAAATTTATTTACCTCATCATCTCAGCAATCTTGAAATTTCCTACAAATATGACAAGTAAAATATAGCTCTTTCTTCATAAGGACAAGCAGATTGAAAATAATTACCTTGTATCAAAGAAACACTAACAATAACATATTATAGTGATTGTAATTTTTCCAGTAATCCTATGGTGTAGGACTGTTAGCACCATTTAGAAGTGATAATGAAAATACAGTAGCCACCACTACTCCAGCAAATGAAAAGTATCATGCCAAATGCTTTGTATGTGGTGCCTTAATTTTCATTGTAACCCTATGAATTAGGCATTGTCAACATCTCCTTTTATAAAGAATTAAGTACAGTCACTTAACTACTGATTGGCAGATGATAGACTCAAAAGTGCAGGTATCTTGTTTGTCTAAGCCTATACTGTTTATATTTCAAACGTCTTCTACCAAAGAGTATTTAAATTACTGGAATATGACTTTAATTATGAAGTTTTCTGGATGATATGTATATTATATCTAATTATACCATAAAGCATAAAAAATGCATCACAATAGTACAGTGTTATATCCACACTTCCAAAAAATGAACTAGTTCATCAGAAGTAAAAACTGTGCACTGTATAAGAACAGAAGAAAGTATAGAAGTGGAAGAGGCAAAAAATTTACTCAGGGTGCTTGACCAGGGTATTTTACAACCTTGTCAAGATCTTCCACAAATAAAAAGGACTTGCTATGTATTCTTTATTTCCCCGTTAAGGGCAACTGTTTAGTATCCTTTCCTCCAGGTCCAGGTTTCACAATCATATATGATTATTTAAAGAACAGCTAGATATATAAAGAAAAAAATTAACATAGCAAACAGTTACTCTAGAAAGCCTACTTACAATGTTGGCCCATGGCTAGCATCTGGGAACCTGGATTTCAGCAGGATTCCTATCATGCCCTGTTAAGAAGATCACTGTGCCTAAACCATCCATGCAAACAATATGGTTTCTGCTGAACACTTGCTTTCTTCCTGGAGTCTGTAGTTTTGGTTCATGCTAACCCCAATAAGTGTCTTGTGCACTGAATCTCTACAGTGTTTCCCCAATAGACAATATTTTTCATTTCACAGGTGTGAAAGAATGTTGAGAGAATCAAGTACATATTTGACTCTGCTGGGAGAGGACTCTTAGAAGTTTGGTTTCCTCTGGAATTTGCCTGTGTGCCTTTACCCTTTGCTGATTTTGTTCTTGTGTTTTCTTGTTGTAATGACTCAGAATACAACTGTGAGTACAGCTATATGCTGAGTCCTGTGGTTCTTCCTAGCCAATCACTAAACACGGGATGTTTTGAGGATCCCTGACACAAATAGTAAGATACTTTCACAATAAACCGATAGCTACCGCTAACAGAATGGCCATGATAATTTGCTTAAGATTGGCAAAACTGGAGATGTTTTACCTGCCACTAACAAGTACAAAAGTAAGTTCCAAACACCTGACCTTTAATTATATAATGTACATTTTTTGTACCCACCAGGCACTCTAGCAGGAAAAGAATCAGGAGACCCTGCTCCAGCGCCACCTTCTTCTTCATCTTCTTCAAATTCCAAATGCTCTTCCTCACCAGGGGCTGAAATTCTCCTATATAAAAAAGGATAGAAAAAATAGTGAGCTACTCCACTTAATATACCAGCTAACCCTCAGAGCCACTAACTTCCCAGATAAGATGCTGATTATTAGGTTAATGTTGATATCAATGTCAATGTCAATCATCTCATTGCTACCAATGGTATCAGCCATATCACCAATACCAAATTTGATAGGGAAAAAATCCAGAAATATTTGAAAAACAGGCATAAAATAGATAATAAAATCAGAAGACAAAATATGGATGCTTATTTATTTACCTTAATGGGACAGGCCGAACATCAAATGGAAATTCTTTATTATATGTGAGAATATTCTTTAGGACTAGAATAAAGACATAGACCAACATTAGTCTTATATCTTAATCTTACATGTTATGTAAGACTTATATATTAGTTAGTCTTATATGTTATATCTTAAACTGATACTTTTAATCATATTTTATAGTGTATTAACCACACATTAATATATGTATTTTAAATTCCGAGCTTCACTATCATTTCAAGACTCTGCAATTGACTACTGAGTGTCATAGCAAAATAAAAATGTCCATTGTGGACTGCAGGTACTGTAAGATCTCCAAGGAAAGTCTCAGAGCCCTCATAGAAAATGAACCATAAAATAGTTCTCCAATGTACAAGTTCCTAGGTGATATGGGGTACCAGTGAAAGAGAATACCTCTTCTCCTGAAGTATTTTAATTAAAAGATTGATACTGAAGATGACTAATTAAAGAGAAATAGATAATCACATCTTATTCTTTATCCTAAGTAGATTTCCCTCAATACTTATCACACTGGTAAGGTTTGTAGCAGCAAGGTTATAATTCTAATATTCCTTTTATGATGAAATTTATTGTATATGTGTACACACATATATACATGCATATATGTGTGTGCATATATATATATATATATATATATATATATATATATTTACACTTGTGTACACACACATACACACACACACACACACAGCAGACTTTCTCCTCAGGGAAGTCATCAAACAACATAATGCTATCACCTCTTGTGTCCTGGTTGATCTACAATTCTATCTGTATCTGGAAAAGTATTTTATGAAATTTATTGTTTCATTCCCCAATTTATGGGTTCTAGTGACTACCTGCAATTATTTCAAGGTGAATATTTAGCATTATTAATTGTGCAACCCATGGTTTTTACTCTAATTACTCAGACTTTAATTTTGGAGTCTTGCAGATTTGAGTTAAAAGGAGTATGGCATATTGGATTCCTAAATAAGGAAATTCAAAAAGAACAGGTTGTAATTACATAACTTATTCCAATAGGAGTCAATCATCCAGTGAGAAAGAAGTTGGAAACTTGTACCTAGATTCTCATTACTCACTCTTATTCTCTCTCCCTTTAGCTCTTCCTCATCCTTTATCTCTTTCTTCTTCTCAATAAATGCATACCGAGTACTCACAATGTTCCAATCACTGTTTTAGGTGCTAAAGATACACAGTAATCAAGAACTCATATTTGGACCTTAGACCTTACTAAGGAAAAGTAGACAATAAATATGCCAACAAATAAACAAGATAATGTAAGATGTGATTAGTGGTATGAAGGATACAAACAGGATGCTGTGTAAAAGCAGAGAGAACTTGGTAGAGTAGCTAAGGTAGACAGGGTGCCTTTCAAAACTAAACTGTAAGAAGACATTTGAGCCAAGACCTGAGATGAGAGGAATCATCCACAAGTGGCTCTAGCATAAGGGCTTCCCAGGTATTAGAGAACAGGCTGGAGCAACAACAAAGTTTCCAAGTAGGAAACAGTTTGCCTTATTCGAGGCACAGAAAGGACTGTGGGAACTTAAGTCTGACAAGCAAAGGGGAAGCAGCAGAAGATCAAAGTAGAAGGTTTAAATCAAAACCTAGCCCTACAATTACAACAATAACTTGAACATTTACATAAATACTCTAATCTCCCCAGTTCTAAAATGAAAATGCTACTTCCTTTACAGGCTATTGAGAGAATTACAGCCTAAATAAATTTATACAAAATGGCAAGGGAAAATCTAAAATGGACATTCACTCTCTCCATGACCTTCTTGATCTAGTTGACTAGAATCCTAATATTTCTTATCTCACTAAGAAGTACTATTTATTTTTTAATACAAGAACATCTTTTCTATACTTCTGCATGATCATTGTTACTAAACTATTAAATCAACTCAATATTAATAAGTAATATTAATAAATATTTATCACTTACACAACAATGGAATAGATACCAAGAATGGGGAGCAGGTAACAAAAAGATCATGTCTCACTCATATCAGAAACAAAAACACAGAAATGACCATATTGTAATAAGAGTTTAATGAAATGGGCAAAAAAATCAACTATTAAAAATGTATATAACAATAATTTTTAAAAGTTGATCCTGTTATGGTGGCATGTGTCTGTAATCCCAGGTACCAAAACCCTGAGTCAGGAGGACTAGAAGTTCATCTGCCTAAGCAACATAGGGAGACCCTGTCTCAAGATGCATCATGATGGCCCCCTGGTTCTGACAAGGTTCACATGGGGCCAGGAACAAGGAATAAATGGACCTGTCCCAGGTTCTTCTCCTAGAGGTCTGGGGCCACAGATCCATTCAATGGTTATTTCAAATTCTCTGAATTTGTAACTGAAATGAATCATCCATGGACTTAGTGAGTCACCTGTGGGGTCAGGGATACCCTGGTAGAGAAGGTCAAGTACAATCTTCTGACACTACTTTCCCCAGACCAATGCTTAAAATAGTATCTCATCCTGGAGAACACACATTTGTCCTCTACTAAGTGTATCACTTCACCTTGAGCTCACACCTGTGGCTTTAGAAAGTGTACCCTATAATCAACATGAACCGAAGAATCCACTGGGCAGCAAAGGGTGTGAGTGTGGGTGGGGGTACAGTAGGCCTCAATCTACAGGAACCCCTCCTAAAAACCAGACCATCTGAAGCCACAGGAGCATAAGACCTGCTGCTCACTCTAAAATATGCATCTGCAGAATCACTTGGGAAAGACAGCATAAGGATGGGCACCAACACTGGAGACACAGGAGATACCCTAATCTAGGGTCAGAAAACTAGGGCATAGAAAACTATGCCAGTGCCCCATTCATTGGCATGTGGTCTTCAGTTGCTCTCATGAGTACTTGATATAGAGACAGTTATAGTGTGGCCTGCAGAGGCCTGCCACCCCTTACTATCTGCCTTTACGGAGAAAGTAAACAACTTGTGCCTACTTTATACCCTTATATGATGCTGGATCCTCAAGAGTTAGATGAGCCTAGGATCCAAGATCAGAAGTCTATAGATGCTACTACAGAAATGTATAGATGTACCATTGCTGTTAGGGGACAGACAGATGAGGAGGGTGGGAACACACATTAAGAGAATAATTCTATGAAATGTCCCACTGTGCTTACTCCCACATGCTTTCTTCACCCCCACATGCTTTCTTTGCCAAAAAACAATTTACCTGCAGCTCTGCCTAACCAAAGTGGAAAGGATATGTCTTATTCTTCAGCAAATTATTATCTACAAGGAAATTCAGGCAGGAAGTAACATTGACAAGAAGAACCCAAGTTATGTGTCCCTTCACAGACCAGATTCTGGAAGATAAAGATAATTCCTCCTAACCATAAAACCTGTAAAAATGATTAAGAATCCAGATAGAACCAGTCAGCATGGGCCAAGGTGACAGAGTTGTCATGGCAGAGCAGACTTGAAATTCTGATGTCACCCTGCTGTCAGTCAAAAGCCAAGAGGTGGGCCTGGTGGGACTCTCTGGAAACTATTGATAACAAGGAACTTCAGCAAGGCAAAAATACATTCTACATGAAATTGCTCTCAATATTACCAAATAAATAAAGGCTAAAATCACTATATAAAACTAAGAATAGCTTGAAAATAGAAAAAAAAATTCAGCAACTTTGCTGATATCTTTCAACTGCTAATCTGACAATGGGAACCCTTTTGGTGTCTATCTTCTGGAACTGGCTCTAATCAGAAGACCATTTTTTCCTATATTTCCTTATTGCTTGGAAATGACTTAATAATGGTATCCAAATTTTAAGGCTTGGTAAACAGATTTCACCAGTATCTGGGTCTTTTTTTTATGAATCACTTTAATCTGTGTCCTTCTTTTGAATGATCAAGTATGATTTTACTTATCTTTGGAGGTGGTATAAGGTCATCAATTTAGATTCTCCTTTCCCCCATTATATACATACATCAACGGCTTGGTACTTGCTATCCTGTCATGTTCAAATTTCCAGGTTTAATTACCTCCTAAGCAAGATGACCAACACCAGGGTGTCTGGCAATAGAATAGGGTTCTAAGAAAATGAAACCAAAAGTCAAGTGGTATTTGCTCCCTAGTCACACCTGCAGTGTTAGCAGTTAGCAAGGTGAAAAACAGAACTTATTACATAAACTATCTTCTTTTATCCCAGTTAAATCCTATTTATGATATTTCACATTTCCTAAAGGGAAAAGAAATGAACACTTACTAAGTACCTGATCCAGGTCAAGAACTAACTTGATCTTATTTAATTCATCAATGACAACATTATTGAGTAGCAATTACCCCCATTATACAGACTAGGAAATCCTGCCAGTAAGTTTAAGGACCAGATTTTGAACTAAGACATACCAGATTTCAAAGCTAATATTGTTAGTACTCAGAATTTTAAGGCTAGATCTTTGAGAACCAAGTGGAACATTTTAATATAATCCCTTTATGTTACAAATGAGGATGAATCCTGAAAAGGATGAGATTTGCCAAAGACACAATGTTTGTGGTGAAATGGGGATCTGAATTTAAATGTCCCAATTTCCTGTGCAGTACTGTGTCTAATAACACTTCTTGTGTTTGGCTGTGTGCATTTGTGCCTGGAGTAGAGTGTCACTCTTGATATAATTTATAACATCTCAAATGTCTCCAAATGAAATTCAAGTGTGTGACAATTTGAAGCTATACATTTTAGTGACTAAAAATATTAAATGTATTTGATAAGAATAAATATTTAATTGATGCTTATGAATTATCACATATTGTAGAGAGAAATCTTGTCTCCAAAATATTTATTTATTTAACCAAAAGCCTATAATTTACTGACATGATTGGCTATAAAAATACAGCCACATATAAGATAGAAAGGAGTCCCTGTCATGGAATTTACAGCTTAGTGAAGGATACAGACAAATAAATGGGCAATTATAATGCAGTGAGGTCAATGATATGACACTGAGAGTATAAGACGCCATGGGAACAGGAAGCAGGAACACTTAACCCAGGCTGGATTTTTCAGAGTAGATATGAAAGATGAATAAAAGTCAGATAGTTAAGGGAGGATAATTGAGTGCACAAATATTTCAGGAAATTTGTACATGACAAACATGTACATGACAAACATTTGTACACGACAACATGCAAAGGCCAGGGGTGCCATGGGAGTAGCAAGGTCCTGCTGGCACACCCTGGTGTTCAGCACAGCTACCTGAACGTTGGACAGGTCACAGAGGAGGCTGGCAAGCACTTAAGAGGCCTCTAACTAATGACCTCAGACCCTGACTCTACCAAATGCTGTCAACAGCCTTTTTCAACTTTTCTCATTTTCTGGGACCTGTTTTTAACCTACCCCCAACCAAAACAAAATGTCAGAGGCCACAGTGCTCTGAACACGACTTGAACACAGAGGTGAGAAGCTCCTTCTAGTGCCACTGAAGTATATTTAAACAATGAAGCCAAGTCCTTGTCCTGGAGCTGTGGCCCTGGAGGGCCACAGAACCACCATCACAGTGTGGGTCTCAGGAGCTGGGAGCCAGAGGGTGCAGACCTGTCACCTCACAGGGGCAGGCTGGCCTGGTGTGGACACCTGCTCTACATACACCCACACCCTGCAACATCCCCAATTTCACGAACCTCTCGCTTCCCAACAAATGGGTATAAAACAAGTGAGGCAGAGCTGAATGGGATTGTAGGGCTAGCCAATAGCATGGCACTTTCCCAAGCCCTGATGAGCATGAATTTGGACCAATGGTGTTAACCCAAGTGTAGAAAAGCCCCCTAGACTAGCACATTCAGGCGGCAACCTCTATTAGGCTCACCTGTTGTCCCTGTGAGAGTTCTGTTTCTATTTTCTAATTTTATTTGTTCATTTTAGATATACTTTCTGTTCTTTTTCACACTTGAATAAATCCTGCTCTTTCCACCCTTGGATTCTGTTGTCGTGTTTGTAAGACAAGAACCCAGGGAAAAGTTGGTGATGAGCAATGGTGTCCATGGCAACAGTGGTGGGCATGGCCCACCATCTTGAGCTCCCACCCTGAGAGCCGTAACACACTCTCAATACCAGAGGAAGAAGCTGGCTCTTCCAGGTGCCACACTTTGAGCTGATTCCACCTGCCAGGAGAAGAGGAGAATGGAGTTTGCTCTCAAAGTCTGGCTTCACTAGTACATTGAGTGGTAGAGCACCTGCTGGTATGGTGAGGTTCTGAATTCAGTCTCAGTACCTTAAAAAAATAGAGAAATAGACATACATAAAAACATAAGTTCTCACTCCTGCATAATGATTCTCCAGCCCAGCCCAGGACAATTGTCCCTATCACCACAAGTAGCTGAAAAAACACTAGTAGTTTCTAGTGACCAGGAAACCCATGGGCGTGAGAATGTCCTTGTCCACATGTCAGGTAGACTTGTGAGGACAGGTGCAGTCTCAGTCCTGTGTTTGTCTGGGGTAACAGATAGTATGAGAAGGGCTGAGAAGGAGCTCAAAGCCACACAGACCCTAAATGGAGACATGACTTCATGCCTTTCCTTTCCAGAGGGAAGCTGTGCATAATCATAAACACCTAGTGGGAAGGGGAGGAAAGGGCTTCCCATTGTACACCACAGCCCTATCCCCTGAGCCAGGCTTACCCTCCAGAAGTGGCTCATCTGGAGAGTGTGAGAGAATTGCTGTGCATGTGTATGGTGGGTGGGCTTAAAGACAGTCTTAGAGAGTAGTGTGAAATGGCTTCCCTGGATTTAGAGGCGCTGGGAGGGGATCTGAGGTTAGGGTGGGAATAATGGGATGGGGCCTTTGATTCACATTTGCCTTTCTTTCATTCCTGTGTCACAAATTCAGTTAAACCTCTTTATATAGGATTTCAACCAGGAGAACATGAGCGACCCTTCTTCCTGCCCTATCTCCAAAGATCCTCAGAGGATCTTCTTCACTGAGTGTAATAGGCCCCTGTCAAGTCCTGATGGGATCCTTTGATTTCCCCTCTCAAGACCCTGTGGTTTGTTGCTATATGTGACAAAAATCCTGACAAGAACAAATTGTGGAGGAAACTCTTCTCCACCACTCTTTGAGAGAGAACAGTGCTCAGACACAGTGTGTATGCAAACATTATTAGTTGAATTGATTAGTTAATTATGTGAATTAAAATACCCAAGAAATCCAATATTCCTTATTACACTCTAGAGTCCCATGCCACCTTCCACTGTATTTCACAGGAGCTGAGGTCTCTTGGACAGAGTATTTTTGCTAGGATTTGATACTGTTTACAGAAAGGTAATAATTCAAAATAAAAAGAAAAGCTTCATCAAGGATATGAACAGGCAATGCACAGAAAATAAGTGAAAGTGACTGTTAGCCCTTTGAAAAGGTGCCCAATATCACTTTCTCTTATCACAAGATGAATGTAAATTGAAACTACAGTAAGATACCATTGCTTGCCGGTTAGGTTGGCAAACAACTAAAATGTGGCACGTGCTCTACTGGTGAGGCAACCGTGATGCAGGAGGGCCCTTTGGCACTGCTGGAGGGAGGGGAGAATGGCACAATTCAGATGAAGAGGAACTTGGCCAAACCTAGCAGAAAGATACCATTTGACAAAGCAGTCACCCTGGAAGTTAGTCTTTTGGGAATCGAAATTCTACAACACTATCCCAAAAACATACTAGCAAGAATAGCACAAGACAAGATGTGCAGGTACCATTGCAACACTATTGGTGATAAAGACTAGCAGCAGCTGGAACCGATGGGTCAATAGTTAAATAGGCAGAGCTTCCACCACACAGCAAAATACACTGTAGAAACACCAAGGAGGGTTTCTCACTACAGTGATTGCCAGGGGACAGTGTTGAGGGAAGCAAAGTGAAGAAAAACATGCATGATATGCTACCTTTTCTATAAGAAAGAAAAAATAGCTGTCTATGGACTAAGACCTCCAAGACTATGAGCTCCCAAATAAATATTTCCTTTAAAATTGTTCTTGTCTGGTCTTTTAGTCACAGCAGTGAGAAATCTGACTAAAACACAGGTCATGAGACCTTCCTATAGGAAGTGCCCTCCTGGCTACCTGGAGGAAAGAGCATCCTCCCTCCAGGACTATGAGCCAAGAAGAATCCGAACAGGCCTTCCTAAGTCCCTTGTTGATCACTGGTACCTCATATCCTTTTGCCTTCAATCATATTTCTCCATGACTGACCGTTCCTCATCAAGTCCACTATAAAAATCACTTTAATTTAACTGAGTTCCCATTTTGTTATAAAGGCTCTCAAGTCATGCGGAAGTTATAATTTGTATGCTTTTCTGTTTTCTGTTTTGATTTTTGGTTATAAGATCTTAATCATGAACCCAAGATGAGTAGAAAACATTTTCCTCCTCCACATTAGCATTTCTGCTTTTTGATAGAGGGAATAAATAATACATGGCATGATGAGTACGGTTCTGCTATGGACTGAGGTTGAAGAAGCTGCATCTGTGTACCAAAGACCCTACAGACATGTGACCCTGGCTAAGTGGAACATCAGAGGTGTGGTGTAGATTGGAAGTCAAAGTTATCTTGGGCTACTTTTGTCCCTTTTAACAGTCACTTCTTATCAACCTCTGTATCTGACACCCTTGTGACTTACAGAAAAAACTCTCAGAATGTATTGCTAAGCTTGAAACACCTCTAGCCTCCACCAACCTCAAAGCTGAGACACCTGAACCCTGTGGAGGAGACTGCGCCATCTCACTGGGGTTCACGTGCTGGAGGACCTCACCCATGTATTTAGTAAGTACACTGACTCATGACTTTTTATTCTGTGACTATGAAAGTTCATGTAACCTCTTTCACAGTGGAACGTCATCCAAACTAACTTGAATCTGTGTTTCAAGGCCATGGTCACACTGATATTTGGCTCAAAGTAAACTATTTTCTTATTTCCTTTAAAGTTGAGTTATTATTTTACATCAACAATTTCGAAGAAACTGGTCCCATTGGTAGTCTGGGGGAAAAGGAATTGGGTACTATGGTGTCATGCTTAAGAGTTTCTGTTTACCCTTTTTAACTTCTGAATTTGAACTACAGAAATACCTATCCTACACTTCCATAAATATCTTTTGTCCCTATACTGGGGAGACAAAATATACATACACAGCTTTACTACAAGATGGAAAATGTGACATGCTCTGAGGCAGAGGACAATTAAGTTACTGATGGACAGAAACCACAAGTCAACTCTGCTAACTCACTAGATATTATGACACAAATGATTAAGGCCATAGAGTGAAGTGACATGTGGATATATTAACAATAGGAATTAGCTAGGTGGTAACTAAATCCACAGGTAGGATGTGACTAGGTCACTGGAGTATGCCTCTGTCCCTGCTCAGTGAGAGCACTCTCTGCTTCCTGATGGTCACCTCCTGAGCTGTTTCTCCTCCTCTACACCCTTCTGCCATGATGTTCTGCTTTACTTCCAGTTCAGAGCAATGGAGTCGTCTGTCGATGGACTGAGACCTCTGAAACTTAATTATATACAAAAATAAATATGAATACATAGATAAACCTCATTAAACCAAGATAAATATCCTTTTAAATCATCTTCCTCTATAAATAAGGGAAATGTCTACAGGCTTTCCAATTCCACTCAAATGGAGGAAAGTTTATTTTAGGTACTGGAGTGTAATAGAAGGAAAAACAAATCAGGAACTTGGCCTTCAGAAATTCAATAGGCAAAATGTAACATCCACAGATAGCAATATTAGAGTAGCTAGTGCTGAACTAAAAGTTAAAAGGACTAGAGGATTATTTGGGAGAGAGAAACTCATACCAAAGGAGTCTCGCTAAAAACATTGAGCAAGTAGTTGAAGAAAGCTGATTGTCTAGTGTTCTGATGACCTTCTAAAAAGGTAGTTCAAAGGGGAAAATATCTCTATTACATGAGAACTCTGATGATTTTCTTTGGGGGTTCATTGCTTTGCAATTGTTAGCCCAGACCAGTATAATTCTGCCAAATGGACCAAGAGGAAATTTGTTTTCTTTGAAGGTTTGTTGGTCCAGTCTCTAATAGGTGGCCTAAATGCCCAGGCTTTAAAACCACAGGAATGCTAAGAAGAAGTTGGCATTATAATGATTTCCTTTTAGAAATGCCAAAAAAAGTATTAGAGGGTTTTGTAAGATCCTCTCTGAAGATCAAGGAGAACAAGAGACACCAGTCTCTCTGAGGCAGGCTAGAGGAGGAGGAGGAGGCAGATGCCACTGGGGACCCCTCCCAAGCCCCAGATTTCAAGGCACACGGAGGGTAAAGTCCTGGGGGGGTGTTAGTAACTCCTCTGAAGATGGGCATAATTGTCCTCACCAACAGCCTGCCAGTCTGCAAGCCCTGCTGCTCTCTGGCTTCCTGAAGATGGAATTGTTCCATCAGAGAATGGTCTTTATAAACAAGCCTCCAAGAAACCCAACTGAATGTTCTGCTCTGAGTCAGCTCAGTCTTTATTAGCTGGAAGAACTGTTCTTCTGCAGCTCAGGTCACAATGGAGATTCTCCATTTAGATGTTGGAGCCAGAGCCCCATATCAGAAACATTACTAGCCAGAGGAGGAGTTTTTGCTAATAAAGTCTAATACTGTTAACAAGATGTTAATATATCCACATGTCACTTCACTCTATGGCCTTAATCATTTGTGTCATAATATCTAGTGAGTTAGCAGAGTTGACTTGTGGTTTCTGTCCATCAGTAACTTAATTATATACAAAAATAAGTGTGAATACATAGATAAACCTCATTAAACCAAGATAAATATCCTTTTAAATCATCTTCCTCTATAAATAAGGGAAATGTCTGCAGGCTTTCCAATTCCACTCAAATGGAGGAAAGTTTGTTGGAAAGAGTGGCAGAGTAGAGACAGTCATCTAAGGACACTTCTTGCCACCAAGGGTGGTCTGATGATGTTGCCTTCCTGTGGTCCACAGAAGACATAGTAGATGATGGAACAGCTTCTACAACATTAAGGAAAATTATTAACCTGTGTTATATTATCCCAGAGAGCAAATAACTCCTCAACCAAAGATCTGGAGCCAACACCCACCAGATTCTCCAGATCTGAGGCACTGCCCCACTCAGGAGGAGACTCCTGTGTGTCCCTCCTCTCACTGCACTGCTGTGCTACCTACAGTGGCCTCCTCTACTCAGCAGCAGTCATTCCAGCACTACTGTGGAGTGGGTAGTGCTCAAGGCTAAGGAAGGGCATTACTTCTGTGGAGAGATATCAGTGGCCAGGGGCTTGGGTGAAACTGGTGGGACACCTGTCCTAAGGCCCTACCAGACTGAGACAGCGCCACCCAAAGGCCAGAGGACAGACTATTCCTCACCTTTCATGGTGTCTGTTTATTTCCTGTAGAACTTGTTGGCCATGGAGATGATGATGATGACTGATGACTAAAATTAAGACAATGATGATCCCTAAGCTGGTCACTGAAACAGATGAGGTACGTGGAGATCTGCTGGTAACTGGGACTGTTGATGTTGGTGCTAAAACAAACAAAAGAGCAAAATCCCTGTCAAAATTAAAAATATCCATTGTTCAGCACCCGTTTTCCCCATACAGTGCATTCAACTCATATATACTGACTCATTATGGGACAATTATTCTACCAGGTCCTGGGAGTACAGAGATGAACAGAGGTTGTGCTATGTCCTTATAGAGCTCACATTACAACTGAAGGGGACAGCAAAAGTTCATCCAATTTGTTGTAACAAGAGAAGGCCTGGAAGTTTACAGAAATGTATATAGACCTGGGAACTAGTTGGCCGACCATTAATGACTGCATCATTGATTAATGGACAATGGGGGCTCCTGTAAAGAAGAGACCTTGGGAGGTGAGATGAGAAAGGAGGCTAGTGACAAATCCACATGGCTATCACTGATTGTCCAGTCAAGAAGCTGATAAAGAAGTCAGTCATTCAGCCCATCAAATTTTCCATTATATGCACATGCTCACATCCCACAGGGAAGTCATCAGACCTTTAAAGAGAATTCCTACATCTTTCACATCCTGCTGAGTTTCATAGTAACTCAGCTCTCTACCTGGCATTTCCTCCAAGTGCTCTGAGAATTCCCCGAGCCAGTGATTGCAATCTCCCATGGAGACCTTCCTTAAAAATTCTGTCAGTTCTTTCTCATTCTCCCACTTCTCCTTGATCCCTCTGGCTCTAGGATTAATCACTGTCCACTCCATGTGCATCACGTTTAAGTAGAGAGATGGCTGTCCATCAATGCTGAAATTCCAGAATGAACCAATGTGATTTTTTCCTTCAAACTGACAAGACATCTTGGCCTGCAGGGTGAGATGACCTGCAATACACAACAAAACTATCATCTTCCACTCTTGATAGATTCATCACCTCCCAATAAGTTGAGAATTTCTCTGCACATTTAGAGGCCTGTATTCTTTTCTCCCAGATTTGCCCTTTCTTGCCCATTAAGCCCCACATCCCTCTAAGGCTGGGCCAATGTTAATCTCTTTTACACAAATACATCCAGAGCCTCCTCCACATGTGCACTCCACCCCTTCCTCTCTCCTGCTCTATCTCTTCACCCCATTCCATACTTACCCATGGTCTTATTTTTTTTCCAAGTCCATGTCAAGCAGGATCATCCTGAGATCTTGCCCCAGTTCTCTCAGCATTTCGGTCAATTGTGTCCATGTTTTGGTGGCATTCACCTCCCTTCCCAGGTGACCCAAAGGTTTGATCTTGTTGCTCTCACAGTCATACTGAAGGAAAGTGGTCTTATCCACTGAGCCCTGCACTTCACACCAGGACTCCCCAGGTCTGGACTGAGATTTGACTGTGAAGTCGAGGCAAAGAGAGTGGGTACCTGTGAGAGAAACGTGGATGTGAGATTCAGGACAGGGAGAAGACAGCCATTAGTTCCCATCATTTTGTGACTCTCAGACTCCCTCTGAAGGGCCAGGCTGGCAGATAGAGGACTCTTCATCCTAGACCCCCTCAATCTTCTAGATCCTTATTTTGGTGTCACATTTAACTGATATTGTAGGATGCTCTCATGCTATCAGGGACCCCTCACAGGCACAGTGTTACCAGGAGAAAATCTGAAAGCACTTTCAGTGACCTCTACCAACTTCTGGGTACAAAAAATACAAGATGATATCTGTTCTCCTTAAACTTAAAACCTAGCTGAACAGTCAGTATTTCCAATAGAGAGAAAAAGGAGGCATCAGGGATCACAGGTCAATTCATCATGGTCTTGGTGTTCAGGGAGGTCATCATGGAGTAGATACAGGAACATGGCAGCAGAGGGGAGCTGCCACACAGGAGCACAGAACCTAGTCTGGTGTCCTAGGCTGGGGCCCTAGGAGCTGATCATCAGATTCCAGGGAACCTCTCTAGCCAAACCACACCCTTTCCCCATTCTTTAGAAGAGGTATCCACTTATCTGTGCCCAGCATGGAGCCCCAATCTCTTCTCCCTGTTTCCAACCAGTTCTTTTTTTTATTTTTATTTTATTTTTAGTTTAGGTGGACACAAAACCTTTATTTTATTTATTTATGTGGTGCTGAGGATCAAACCCAGTACCTCACACATGCAAGGCAGGTGCTCTACCATTGAGCTACAAACCCAACCCCTAACCAGTTCTTGCTAACGCTCATGACTCACAGTCTTCCAAGCTTCTACTAGCAGCATAAGTAGCAAAAGAAGATAGCTATTGGAATATACCGGAGACATTCTATTGAGAATAAGTCTCAGAGAAACACGCAAAATTAGCCTCTAGGGTGTGGGCATGCCCCAAACCTACCATTGGAGGACTAAGGACCAGTCTATTGAAATTCAATGAAGAAAAAGGTTGTTTAAGGCATGTTTAGCAGGTAATGCAAAACAGAATTACTTATTAATAGAATTCTAAAAATTAGAAATGCAGATGTTAAAAAACAAAATTCACTGTGAATACCCAGTCTCTGTAGGGGAAGCAGAGCTTGCTGGAGGTTATATGAGTTCCTTCCTTCTACATACTGCTTCTCCTCTTTTCCCTGCCTCTTTTGCTATCTGCTTTCTTCCCATGTCTGTATTTTCTCCCAACCTCACTCTCCTCTGTCCCATTACCTCTAACCTTTCAAACCCTTCCTCTTAAAGACTGAGATCCATTTGCATTCAATACCCCACAATGAGAGATTCAGTCAATACAGACACGAGCCCTAGAGCCCCAGAATTACCTTTTTGGTTGAGAAATAGAGGCTGACAAAGATGATCACTTTCAGGTGGATAATGATGAAAATGAACACAAGTAATTTTTAAGAATGGTCTTTTGATGGGTGGTGCAAAGAATGAACTGCACCTTGCTGAAACAGAGGCAATAGATTATGAAGGCAGTCCCAGTAAGGCAATGGTGGCAGTTTTGAAAAATATCTGTGCAGTAAATAATTTCCCTTGGGGACTTGAAAATTACACCATGTATGGTCTTGATATGAAGTGTGGTTCCTGGTCTGTGCACACTGTGGAGGAATATCCCAGGGATGTCAAGCTCTTTAGTGAATCTGAAAAGCTGTTGGACCCTAGAAGCAGTAGCAAGGTTCAACAGAAAGCAGTAAAACTTGTTTCTGCTAAAGGTGATGATTTTGTTGATGAAGAAACTAAATAAAAGCACTAGTGAGGAAACCTCTTTGTGACTCTCCAGCTAAAATTGCACAACAATGACATAAGAACAGGGAAGATGAAAAACCACTGACACCTAGATCAAGAGGTCAAGAATCCTCCAGAACACAGAGAAAAACTCCTGAAAAACCAAAGACCCACTTCTGCCAAAGCAAAAAAAAAAAAAAAACCCAAAAAAACAAAAACAACAACAACAACAACAAAAAAAAAACAGAAATGAAAGAAAGTACAAAAGGGTCCTTCTCTTCCCAAAATGGAAGCCAAGTTCTTCAATTATGTGGAGAGATGTTTCTGGATTATTGATCTGGAGGCTATTCAAGATCTCTGGTATTGGAGAAAGTTTCTTTAAGAAAACAGTTTACCAGTTTGTCAAAAGTTTCTGTCTTAAATCTCTAGAAACATATGATCTACTAAATTGAATCAGGAGGGCATAGAAAATTTGAATGTACCAATTTCAAACAATGATATTGAAGACACCGTCAAAATGCTATCAACAAAGAAAAGCCTAGGACCAGATAGCCTCTCAGCCAAGATATACCAGAACTTCAAAGAAGAACTTACACCAAATTATTTCATGAAGTAAGAAAGAAGAGGGACCTTCCAAACTCATTCTATGAATCTAATATCATCTTGATACCAAAACCAGACAAAGACACTTCAAGGGAAGAAAATTTCAGATCAATATACCTGATGAACATAGATACAAAAATTCTTAATAAAATAATTGCAAGTAGCATATCAAAACACATTAAAAAGATACTGCATCATGATCAAATGGGGTTAATTCTAGTGCTGCAAGGTTGTTTCAACAGATGAAAATTAATAAATGTAATTCAATAGACCTAAAGACTAGAATCGTATGATTCTGTGAGTACATGCAGAAAAAGCATTTGACAAAAATCAGCATCCATTTGTGCTCAAAACAGGATAAAAATAGGGATAATAGGAACATACCTTACCATTGTAAAAACTATCCATGCTAAACCCAAGCCAACATCATTCTAAATGGGGAAAAAATTAAAGCATTCACTCTAAAAACTGAAACAATACAGGGATGCCCTCTTTTTCCTACTCCTATTCAACATAGTTCTTGAAACCCTAGCCAAAGCAATTAGACAAAAGAAAGAAATTAAAGGAACATAAATAGGAAAAGAAGAGCTCAAACTATTCCTATTTGCCAAGACATGATTCTACATTTAGAAGACCCAAAAACTCCACCAAAAAGCATCTAAAAGTCATAAATGAATTCAGCAAAGTAAGAGGGTTTAACATTAACACCCATAAATCAATTGCATTCCTACACACCAATGATGAATCAGCTGAAAGAGAATTTAGGAAAACTATTCCATTCACAATAACCTAAAAAAAGAACAAACAAAAACTTGGGAATCAATCTAACAAAGAGATAAAAGTCCTCCACAATGAAAACCATAGAATACTAAAGAAAGAAACTGAAGACGACCTTAGAAAATGGAAAAAAATCTTACATGTTCTTGGATAGGCAGAATTAATATTGTCAAAACAGCCATGCTAGCAAAAGTCCTATACAGATTTAATGCAAGTCCTATTAAAATTCCAATGACATTCTTCATAGATATAGAAGAAGCAGTCATAAAGTTCAGTTGGAAAAATAAGAGGCCCAGAATAGCCAAAGCAATCCTTAGTGAGAAAAGTGAAGCAGGAGGCATCACAGTACCAGACCTTGTATTGTACTACAAAGCTGTAGTAATGAAAACAGCATGGTATTAGCATAAAAACATTTATGAAGAACAGTCCAGTATGAAGGGAATATATAGAACAGAATAGAAGAGACAAACAAATAGAAGAGACAAACCCACATATATACAGTTATCTCATACAAGATAGAGGCACCATGAACATAAATTAGAGAAAAGACAGCCTCTTCAACAAAGGGTGCTGGGAAAACTAGAAATCCATACATAGCAGAATGAAATTGACCGCCTATCTCACACTTTGCACAAAACGCAACTCAAAGTGGATCAAGGACCTTGATAGTAGAGCAGAGACAATGTGCCTAGTAGAAAAAATGTAGGCCCAACTCTCATCATGTCAGCTTAGGAACAAAATTCTTCAAGAAGACTCCTAAAGCACAAGAAATAAAATCAAGAATCAATAAATGGGATGGCATTAAACTATAAAGCCTTTTCTCAGCAAAGGCAACAATTAAGAACATGAAGAGAGAGCTTATAGAATGGGAGAAAATATTTGCAACTTGTACCTCAGAGCATCATATTCCAGGATATACAAAGAACTCAAAAAACTAAACAAACAAAATTTATAAATGGGCAAAGGAAATGAACAGGCACTTCACAGAAGAAGAAATCCAAATGGTCAAAAGCTATATGAAAAAATGTCCAACATCTCTAGCAATTAGAGAAGTGTAAATTAAAACTAAACTTAAAACAAAAAATGATGTCCAGTGTTCCATTTAGATTTTTGGAATTCATCACATCAATAGACTTAAAGAATAGAATCAGGAAAAGGCCAGGAAATATATTCTTTCTTAGAGTTTTCTGAAGGAATACAGCCTTACAAAGAAATGATTATTGATTATAACCCTGTGAGTTTGGTGTTTACATCTTCAGAACAATGAAAGAATATATATATGTAATTTATTACAGTAGCAATCAAAATCTGGCACAGTGTGTTTAAATAGGTCACAGAATGAGGGGGGGGGGAAACTCAGGTTGAGAAGGTTCAGGACTGTTCCAGCAGGTGGAGGTATTATAATTTTAAATAGATACCTTTACAAACAAAATGGTTAAAGAAATATATATCTCTATTATATGACAATTTTAAAAATTAAATAAAGAATAAATGAATAAAGGATTCAAAAGGGGGAGGCATGGAAGGGTGTGTCACCTGAGAACTAGATGTGAGAATGACACAAGTAGATTCCTCAGGGAAGAACAGTCCAGTCTGAAGGGATGGCAGTGCAAAGGCTCTGAGGCTGGAGAATTCTGCAATATGCTGAAGACCAGCGAGTAAACACTGGGTTAGGGACTAAGTGAGCAGGGGACAGAGTAGGGAATGGTTGGCCTGACTATAGAGATACCTAGGCCTTTGGTTTTTACTCTGATCATATTCAAGTGACAAATACAAGGGCTATGTGCCTTATTCAAGTTTCTTCATCTATATGGTGAGACAATTCAGCAGAAGGATTATTATAGCCTGAATAT
The DNA here is from genome assembly GCF_045843805.1 of Urocitellus parryii. Taxonomy (NCBI): domain Eukaryota; kingdom Metazoa; phylum Chordata; class Mammalia; order Rodentia; family Sciuridae; genus Urocitellus; species Urocitellus parryii. The sequence continues at coordinate 2,031,559 of NW_027554142.1, forward strand.
TTGAGTTGTCCTCAAATTTATATGTTGAAACCTAATCAACAATGTGTATTAGGGATTTAGGATAAAGAGAGAGAAATATGGAATCTTAAGGGAAACACCCTCAAGCCACTGAAGTGCAGAATCATGCCACCGAGATGCAGAAGACACAGTTGCAAACCTTGGCCCATGCCCTTGTAAAATGAGGGAAATACACAAGTGCAGAAAAACTTGGGAGAAATTTTGCAGCCCCACCTTGGATCCATCTCCACTCCAGCTTCTAGTACAGCTCATCTCTAAATATTGGGCCCCCAGCCCAAGTCAGGGCTGCTCCTCACTCAAGTCAGCTGCATTCTCCCTTGGATGTGTATCTACCTTCCTAAATAAAGCCCAGTCTATGTCTTTGTCTGGCTCATGCTGAAATTCTTCTCTGATGCATATGCCAAGGACCCAGCTAGTCCTGAGCCGAGTCAGCCTGCTTCTGGGAATCCTCAGACCCCTTCTCCAGAAACTTCTTCTCCTGTGACAAAGTCATTGGTTGGTAGTTAGGTTGTTGGGAGTGGTGACTGAAGTATGGGTCTTGAACTGTCCTGTGACAGAGGCGATGCCTCTCTTGGGAACTCTCAGGGAGAAGGTGCTATTAAGATAGCCCAGTTGCTGTGGTGACACCCTGCTCAATAGGAGGTTGTTAGCCACAGAGTTATCCAGTTCTTGACCTTGAGGTTCAGATGCCAGCTGTTCAGGGGTAGAAAGTTATGGGTGCAAGCTAATTATCATAATTGGGCTGCTTATAGCTATGATCTTGATTCTGCTTGCTTTAAAGAAACTTTCTCACAAAACCCTTTTAGTGATAAAACATATAATAAATGTGCTGAGCTGACTCATGGTCACTGCACTCCACCAGAGTGTAATATCTACCAGGTCCCAGCTTTTTCTCTTCCTCTGTGTCTGTCTTTTTTATTATGGTGCTAAGTATGAAATCCAGGACCTGTGCATGCAATGCAAGCACTCTGCCATCTATTTATCTTTTCTAATCCCCTATTGCCCCTCGTCTGGTTTCCTGAATTAACTGCAGTTCAGGTAGCAGCATTAGGCCATGAAGATGGAGTCCCTTAAGAATAAAATTAGTTTGCTTTTAAACGAGAAGGTAGGGGTTGGGGTTGTGGCTCAGTGGTAAAATGCTTGCCTTGCACATGTGAAGCACTGGGTTTGATCCTCAGCACCACATAAAAATAAATAATTAAATTAAAGTTATTATATCCATCTACAAGTAAAAAAAAAAAAAATATATATATATATATATATATATATATATATAAAGACAAAGTTGCTGTCAGGATTCCCCTTGCCCACTTTTGCCAAGAATGAGTTCTGTGTAGTCAAATAATGATGAGACCTATGAATGGGGCAACTCCAGAGTGCACCAAGGCCAGAGTGCACCTTCTGGGCTGGGATGCTAGTTTTCCTAGAAGATTGTGCACTCGCTCCATTTCCAGGCCACTTCCAAGATGGGTGTGGGGAATGGGAATGGGTCATGTTAACATGCCATAAATCTCACAGTTCTTATTGAAATTTGGCATTTTTCTTGAATAAATGCTCCTCACGTTGGTGTAAGTTTTGATTGATCTTCAGAGGCCTGACAAAGCTGATTGTTGAAAACATTTGTACCTGTTCTCAATAGTTCTATGAGGAACAGATTTTTAGGCATCCTCACTATACCATTCCAGAAGGCCTGGACTTAGACCAGGATAAAAAGCTTCTGCACAGCAAAGGAAACAATTTTCAGTGTGAAGAGACACTGTACTGAATGGAAGAAGATGTGTGTAAATGGCACATCTGATGAGAGGTTAATATCCAGACTACATAAGGAACTAAAAAAAAAATAACAACCCAACAACCTGATTAAAAAATGGAGAAAAATCTGAACAGACATTTCTCAGAAGAGACACACAAATAGCCAACAGGCATATGCAAAAGTACTCAGTACCAAAAATTGTCTTTGAAATGCAGATCATAACTACAATGAGATATCATTTCCCTCCACTAAGAATGGTCATTATTAAATACACAAAAGATAATAAGTGCTGGCTTGGAACCCTTATATACTATTGGTGGGAATGTCAATTTATAGAGCCACTAGGAATAGCAGTATGGAGTGTCCTCAAAAAATTAAGAAATAACACCAGGATATGATCCAGGAATTCCTCTACTGGGTATTAGCCAAAGGAAATAAATATAGTCTATCAAAGACACCTGCACTCCCATGTTTATTGTAGCACTATTCACAAAGGCCAAAGACACCTGCACTCCCATGTTTATTGTAGCACTATTCACAAAGGCTAAAGGACAGAAACAATCTACTGATGAACAGATAATGACCATGTGATACAAAACACACACTGGAATACTATTCATCCATAAAATGGACAAAATCCTGTCATCTTCAACACAATTGATGGAAATGGAGATCATTATGTTAAGGAAGTAAGTCAGGAACAGGAAGACTAGTACCATATGATCTCACTTGGAGATAGAATCCGAAAAAGTTGATCCCAAAAGTTGAGAATTGAGAATGGTTCCAGAGGCTGTATGTGGTAATTGAAAAAGGAGGGCTGGGGAAAGGTTGACTGATGGGTCCTAAGTTACAGTTACAGTTATGTAGGAGTAAGAAGTTCTGGTGTGCTATGGCACAGTGGGGGTGACTATAGACAACAACAAAGTCCTGTGTATCTCAAGTAGCTAAAAGAAAGGATTTTGAAAGTTTTCACCATAAAGAAATTATAAATGCTTGTAGCGACAGACACATTTAACATGATTTAAATCTCACACAGTATTAAAACTTCACATGGCACCTCCTTTAATATATATATAATTTTATGTTTATATGTAGCAATTAAAAATAAAACAAAATAAAAAACCTGGCAAGAAGGGCACCAACATTGTCTAGGAGGTCACTGATGATGACTGCTAAGGGCCAAAGTGCTTGCTGGGTGACAGAATTCCAGAACTGGACTCTCAGCAAGTAATGGAGAAGAAAAATTCTGGTAACACAGAACCCAAATGGACGTGATGAACAGGTGGAAGGAAAGAGTCTGCACATTCTTAGAAGCAGAAAGGCAGCCTGGGCTGAGAGATCACAGGGTACCTCATGGCAAAGCACCTGGGCAGGCAACCCAGATTCTGTCTGAGTTCCAAGAAGTGAAGCAAAACCCAAGGATGGCTGATGCCCGCCAAAGTCTGGCTGTTGGCTCAGTTTCCAGACCTCAGCCATGTCTCAGAGCCTGAACTCATTCCTAGGAGGAGAGGCCAGGGTCCTATCAGGAGGGACCCTTCAACCACAGAGCCAGTCAGTGTCCCCTTTCAGCCTGTCCCACAGGGCCATCCACCCACTCAGTTGGGTCTGTGTGCATAGAGACAGAGAAAACATGCCGACATTCATCCTGGAGGCAGTGTGAGCTGCCCTCATGCCCAGGCATCTGAAGTATCACATGGCCCCCTGGTACTGACAAGGTAGGTGCATGTGGGGCCAGGAATGAATGGACCTGACTCAGGTCCTGCTCACAGAGGTCTGCGACCACAGACCAACCTCAATGGTCATTTCAAATTCCTTCAATTTATAACCAAAATGAATCATCCACGGACTTAGTAAGTCACTTGTGAGATCAGGACAACTCTTAGTGAAGGCCAAGTACAATCTTCTGACAATGCCTTGCGCAGACAGTTTGTTTAAAATAGTATGTCATCCTGGAGGACACACATTTGTCCTCTACTTAGTGCAACACCTCACCCTCAGCTCACACCTGTGACTTCAGAAAGGAGCCTACTGCCCAGTGAACCAAGGAATCCACTGGGTAGCAAATGGTGTGTTTTGGGTGATAGTCAGCCCCAATCTACAGGAACCCCTCCTAAAAACCAGTCCAACCTGAAGCCACAGGAACATAGGACCTGCGTCTCCCTATGAAATATGCATCTGAAGAACTATTTGGGGAAGACAACCTGGGAATGGGCACCAACATTGGAGACACTCTAATCTAGGGTCAGATGACTAGGACAGTGGGCAAATCTAGTGCCCCATTCATTTTCATGTTGTCTTTAGTTCCTCTCACAGTAAAGCAGAATTGAGTACTTGATATAGAGACAGGTATAGTGTGTCCTGCAGAGTTGAAAGTGCTTACTGTCTGCCTTTACTGTCTGCAACTTGTGCCTACTTTATACCACTATAAGATGTTGGCTCCCCAAGAGATAGACTACATAGGCTTAGGATCCAAGGTCAGGAGTCTATAGATGCTCCCACAACAGAAACATATAGATGGCACCTTTGCTGTTAGACAGACAGTTGACAATGGTGGGAACATGATGTCAAGAGAATAATTGAATAATAATTATAAAATGTCCCAATGTGCTGACCCCCATATGCTTTCTTTGCTAAAAAGCAATTTATCTAACTCTACTAGACAGGATATGTCACATTCCTCAGCAAAGTACCTGTTATCTGGAAGAAATTTAGGCAGAAAATAATGTTGATAAGAGGAACCCAAGTTACTTTGAAGGGAGAGCTATGTGAAGGGTGTTTCACAGAACAGATTTTGGAATATAAAGATAATTCCTCCTAACCATAAAACCTATAAAAATGATTAAAATTCCTTTTAGAACCAGTCAGCATGGGCCAAGGAGAGAGAGTTGTCATGGCAATGCTAACTTGAAATCTGATGTCACCCTGATGTCAGTCAAAAGTCAAGAGGTGGGCTGGGGTTGTGACTCAGAGGTAGAGCGCTCGCCTAGCATATGCAGGGCCCTGGGTTCGATTCTCAGCACCACATAAAAATAAATAAAATAAAGGTATTGTGTCCCACTACACCTAAAATATATATATATATAAAAGCCAAGAGATGGGCCTGGGCAGGATTCTCTGGAAACTTTCCTGGGATCCCCAATACAACTGGAGCACAGGAGAGGCAGGTTGTCTCTTTCCTCTCTGAGAGAACCCACTCTCTCCCTTGAGAGTGCTGCCTTTCCCTTTTCCTCTCTCTTCAATAAACTCATTTTTGTTATTCTGGTAAAATGTCTGAAATCTTTAGGACTTGATCAAAAGAACTGGGGTTTGAAGAGGAGGTCTTTGCACTATCTGTTTCTTAGATGACCCCAGCTCTATACCATTACCAAGGTCATACTTGGAAAAATGGGGCCCCCTCCTCTTGTGTTAGGATCTGTGGGTGAGGCGGGGATGTTTGCAGGGTATGTCCTCAGGCATGGGTATATGGTGCCAGGTGGTCCTGGTGGAGGTTAGGGTCCCCTAGGTGGATGGGAAGGTAGGGAGGCCCTGGATGGGGCGTGGCTAGATGAGAAAAGCTGTGAAGGGAGGTGAGCTGGGTGGTGGCTCACTGAATCACAAAAAAGTGATTGTGGCTGGTGGCAGTTGAGGCTCTGTGGGCGCAGGTGCTGAGATTCCCAAAGTGTGGTGGGAAGTTCAAGGGTCAACAGCCTTGGGATGAGAGTCTGTAGAGCAGAGATGGGCCTAGGGATATCTGTTGTCCTAACCTTGTGGGGTCACGCCTCTGTGCACCTGGCCCTGGTGGCTGTGGCTCAGGCATGCTTTGGGGAGACAGCGGTGAGGCTGGGAGACATCAGCAGGGATTGCCAGCTTGCATTCTCCTTTCCTCTTGCCCCTCCCACCTCCTGCCCTTACTTTTTTCTTTCCAGCTCCTCTCAATGGCCTGAGGATGAGAACCAGACAAGATACAACTTAAGGGGTGGCAGAAAGTCATGTGACAGGCGTCACATATGTACACCTGATGGCAGGACTGAGCCTGGGTCCCCTCCTCAGGCCCCTCCACCGCCCCCACAGGCTCAGTCCCACCTGGTCCAAGTCCTCTATAGTTGAACTCACCGGTCCCCGCCGACCAGAAACAGTCGGGCAGTAGAAGCAGAGCTAGGGTGACCGAAAAGAGCAGCCAGGTGAGGGTATCCAGAGCCATGTGTGGATTACACTGGAGCGCGAGGGGGTGCCCGTGTGTGCCGGCCGCTTTTTAAAAGATCCGCGGGCGCGGGGCAGAGAGCGGAGCTGGGCGTGGAGACTTCTATACATAGGGCTAAGACCGGTTTTGACTCAGGAGGCAGGATGAGGCGAGAAGCTGGATGCTGGGCGGGTGGCCCGTAGCACAGACCTTCTGTGGGCGCAGCTTGATGAGGGGTGCCGGGCGGTCCCGAGGAGCTGGGGCCAGGGGGCGGAGCTGGGGCCTGGGGGCGGGGCTGGGGCCTGGGAGTGGGGCTCTGGGATCCACCCGGAGCAGGGGGGAGCGGGTTTCGGGCGGAGTGGGGAGCAGGGAGCAGGGAATTTGTGCATGCTGGTAAGGGCGAGCAGGGGGTGCTGGGAATTTCTGGGTGCGGGGGAGGCGCGGGGGTGTGGGCCGGGCTAGGCACGGTGGTGGGGATGCATCCTGGAGACTTTCTAGGCCTCCGCTTTAGTACTTTACTGATTTCTCTTTTCCTCTTGCCCGAGACTTTTCACTGAAGGGAGTGAGGCCGCTTTCCCTTGATTTCTGCATCATCGTTTCTAGTCTCCGCCCTTTTCTTTTCCATAAAAATGGTTTTATCAAAGTAGAATCACACCATTCGTGCCTTCATACATCTTCATGTACTTCATCATCATTCTAAGTACATGTATGAAGACACGAATGGTGTGATTCTACTTTGCATACAACCAGAGATAAGAAAAAAGTGCTCTATATGTGTAGTATGCATTGTAATGTATTCTGCTGTCACATATAACAAAATAAAAATAAATAAACTAAAAAAAATTTTTAAATGGTTTTTTCAAAAACATGTTTTGCAAGTCTTTTCTTCCCAAACGAGTTGTGCTGTTTTTTCTTTCTTTCTTTCTTTCTTTCTTTCTTTCTTTCTTTCTTTCTTTCTTTCTTTCTTTCTTTCTTTCTTTCCTTCTTTCTTTCTTTCTTTCTGTTTTTCTTACACGTGTGTTTAAAAAAGCACAGCACTTTTTTGTCTAGTGGTAATGTCCTGTCAGGCAGCTGTTGCTGTACTTGGTGGGGAGGTGGGTGAGGAGCAGGCGCCCACTCAGATCCTGGAACCTGGCCCAGGGAAGCTAGGGCAGAGAAGTGGGCCCAGCTTAGTCATGTCCAGCACACTCTGCTTTTCTTTGCTACCAAAGCAAGCAACACCTTTAAGCTTCTGAGCTGGGTCCATGTTCTTGTTCTAATTTGACAATAAACTAGGTTGATTGTCGGACCCTGCAAAATCAGGGGAGTTGATAACTAATGCTAGTGGCTTTTCAAATACATTTATTTTTCGACATCAGACAGGAAAACCTGGAATGAGTTTGGGAACACTTCTCGTTAGGGAAAGGAGAGCTGTGTCTAGTATTAATGTTTATTTTCAAAGCAAATATGGAGCCCATATACGTTCAGCTGTTCTCAGTATATATCTTAAAATATTACATCTTAAAGATCCTCCCAGACTAGCTCATTTTATAAGGACTTTTCTTTTTCCTTCTGCATGGCAATCTATGGACTGTCCATCAGATTTATATGCAGCCAGCTCTTTGATGAAGATGAGGATGGTCTCCCATTAGTTACTTTAGCAAAAAGAGAACATTGCAATAATCATACATGTTTAAACCTGTATACAATTTCCTAGAATAAAATGCTGTGCAAATTGATTCAATTTAAAAGTGCATCATTTCATCGAGGGCAACTTTTTTGTAAAAACTTGTAATTGTTAAGACCCAGCGTTGACAAGGGAAGTGAAATTGTTACTATGGTAGGAATGCAAAGCGGTCCAATTTTTCTCAACAAGAATGTGACAGTATTCATAGTGAGCCTAACAGTAACAAAATTTCCAGTGGAGAATAGATTCCCATGAGTTGAGTTAAGACTCCCTGGGAGGATAACAAATAATCCCATAAAATTTTTTATCTTGAGTGTGTGGCTAATGTCAGGGTGCAAGCTTGCATGGGAGAGAAATTTATGTAGTCTATAGGTATATTTTACTCTATTTAAAAAATTTTGGGGGGCTGAGGATGTGGCTCAAGTGGTAGGCTCTCATCTGGCATGCTTGAGGCACTGGGTTCGAGCCTCAGCATCACATAAAAATACAATAAAGATATTGTGTCCGCCTAGAGCTAAAAAAATAATTATTTAAAAACATTTTTAGTTGTGTATGGATTCAATGCCTTTATTTGTTTTTATGTGGTCCTAGGATTGAACCCAGTGCCTCACACTTGCAAGGAAAGTGCTCTACCACTGAGCTACAACTCCAGATCCTATAGGCTATATTTTAATTGATTGTGAAATGTGAAAACATATATATATATATATATATATTGGGGGGGTAACAGGGATTGAACCCAGGGGCACTTAAACGAGTGAGCCACATCCCCAGCCCTTTTATATTTTATTTAGAGACACAGTCTCACTAAGTTGCTTACTTAGGGCCTCACTAAATTGGTGAAGCTGGCTTTGAAATTGCAATCTTCCTGCCTCAGCCTCCTGAGCTGCTACAGGCATGAGCCACCATACCTAGCTCTCTTTTATTTTTAATTGGCTGAAACTTCAATTTTTATTATTTTAAAAAATGGACAGATAATATTGTGTATATTTGTCATGTACACTATAAAGCTTGAAGTATGTATACTTACTCCATTCTTCCTAGTTAACTTTGTCCTGTGAGGTTTTCCAAGAGGCATCCTATTCAGAAAGTCCCATCAGACTATCTGGATTGGTCTCTCTGCAGAACCTGTTGGACCACTAGTTATCACTATATGACCAGGATTGCCACAACTGCCCAGCCAGGTCAGAATTTTGCAGTGTGCCCTGGCCCAGAGCATAGGGCAACCACCAAGATCTACACATCTGTTGCTGTGAGCTCTCTTCTGTCTTTGTTTATAGTTGCTACAGTTGATCCAATTTTGAAAGGTTTCTCAATGTTTTTAGTGGGGAGAGACAGGGGCCTGCCTCTTGTGAAGGGCTCCAGAATGGTGGTGAAGCTGAATGTCCATCTTCACCTCACATTTTCCACTGTAGAAACCCTGGTGTGTAGGGGGATGGGCTGTGTGTGGTTTCATTCCAGCTGGGGAAGGGAGAACATGGGAAAAAATGGTCTCTCTTACCACTTGAACCCTGCTTTTCTGGATTTAAATGTTTGTCTCTGGTCACTCTTGTCTGTGGATATTTGTGGGGTGAATTTGTATGGGAGGGGCAGGATGAAGCTGAAGCACTCCTACATGGCTATCTTCCTAATGTCACTCACACTAATTATCTTTGGGTTGTTAATGTACATGTAAGTTAATTTTGTTATTTATGTATTCTTACATTTCAAATGGTGTGTGATCCGTATGAATCAATTTTACAGTCAGAAATTACAATAATTGGTTATAAACCTCCCTTCAATGTCTGGTCCTTTCCATGTTTTTCTGATCACCATCCCTTGCTTCAGACTGGGTGCCACTCTTGTATTGCCATTCATGTTTGGCAGCTTCAAGCACTGAATGATTTTCTGCCTAACTTTAATAGAGACAAGAATTCTAGTGTTCAGCCAAGTGGAGTGAATCTTGGACTTAGAGGAAGAGAATAGACCTGGTAACAGGAAAATGGGAGTGCTGGGTCGGGGCAGAGAGCCAGGATAAAGACAGTCCTCAGTGTTCTCAGTGAGTTCTAATTTCCCGTTCAAGTAAGTTCCATTCCTGGGCTATGATGAATGTGCACATAGTAAGACTGAACAGTATTCATGTTTCAGATGAACTTGAATAGAGGACTAACCTTATGGAAAATATTAGGTAATACCATTTTCATAGTTTTACTTTTTAAAATTATTTTATTTTTATGTGATGCTAAGTATGAAAACCGGTGCCTTGCACATGCTAGGCAAGTGCTCTGCCACCAAATTACAGCCCCAGTCCGTGGTTTTACATTTTTTAAAATAAGTTTTTATAGTTCTAGATGGACACAATACCTTTATCTTATTTAGTATTATGTGGTGCTAAGTGTCAAACCCAGTGCCTTCCACATATAAGGAAGTACTGTTAGTTGCGGATCAGGCTGAACAAATGTTAGCTGTGGGGCAGGCTGAACACCCGACCCTCACCTGTCTGCTTCCCACCCTTCATTAGCCCTTTCTTTTGGGATGATTATTTGGCACCTTTTCCCTTTACTTCCTCTTGTTGTTTTTTAGTTTGAAACCCACACCTAGCCCATGCCCAATCTGCTTGAAGGCAGAAGATGACACCCTTATCAATTACAGTGTGACCCAATCACTGTACACCAACAAGGCAGCTAGCACAGTAAAGGGCTATTAAAAACCTTCTCCTGCTGGGCCCTCTCTCTCTCCTCTTTTTCTCCGAGTCAATCAGACACCGCTGCAATAAAGATCCCTTGATTGCTCCGAGTGTAGTGATTACTTTCCTTTCACCATGAATAGGTATAAACCTAAGAGAAAGACAGTTTACTGTAACACCGTCTTACCTTTGAATGGTTTTTCTGGATTATTATACAATTCAGAAGTTGAAGTAGGCCTGTCAGGGGTAAAGTATATGAAGGATCCTGTATGGGCGGGCACTTAGGAAGATCAGGGTTCTCAACCATCAGGAACTAAGTGGAAGGTGCCAAAGGCATTGCTGCTGGTGTGCAAGAATAGCAAGACACCAGAGGAAAGGGTCAAAAGATTTCAGTCTTTAAACCCAGAGCTGGCACTCCTAGCACTGTTCCTCATCCTGGCCCCTGTCAGCTGCAGGTCATCTCACTGTGGGTCATGGACACCAGCCCTAAACCTGGGGGAAAATCACAGAAAACTGCCTGGGCTCTAGAACAATAGCCAAAGAGAGCCTGGCCTCTGTCCTGCCTTTCTGCCCCTTTTGTTCTGGTGTGTGTGGGGGGTGGAGGCCGCTGGCTACAAAGGATGTGATAGTCGGTCCCAGAACTGTCAGTTTATGACCTGGGGACAGGAATAGTCTCCACTGTTAAGATCTGACAGGACACTCCATTTGGCCAGGGCAAGTTCATCACTGGGACAAAGCGGTGTTGTTGCTACAACACTATCCCATAAACTAAAAGCCTGGGGAGTCTGGCAGGACAAATAACTGCACCCAGAAAAGAAAAAGACAGAAACTAAGGACAACCTGTGTTTCATAGGCAGCCTCTGCAAAGGGATCTTCAAGAACCCCTAAAGAGAAAAATGGAAAGGGCTTTTTGCATTGCATATCAGTCTGCTAGTATAAGAAAAGGCCCAAAAGGAGCCTCTGGGTACAAGTGACAGTGGGGAACTCACTTAAAGTTGATGGCATTGTGATAGTGTTCATGGAGACAGGTCAGGCTCAAAAATGTCATTGAAAGCAACATAGGAGAAAAAAGATTAAATCATAATTATTGTATATGTTGCATTGTCCAACCCTCTCCTGGAATGAAATTTGTTGTGTAAATTAAATGCACAGATAACATCCATAAGGATTGTTTCAAAATATGAATTTCAAAAAAGTTCCCAAACTAGTAAAGATAAAAGAAAATTACAGGTATAGAAATATATTTTAGTATGGAAAATTAGAAAGTAAGAGAAATGTTTCTGAATGAGAAAATATTTTGTCTGGTAAAGTAATATTCTTGTGCTAACGTCCCAGATTAAAGATGACAAAACTAAGGATTTAAAGTTGTGAATGTCTAAGTAAGTTGCAGAAAGTTTGAAGAAGATGAATCTCAAAAATTTAGTGTGTTTGTTTAATTTGGCTATAATTTATCTATCAAGATAATTTTATTCTATTTGTTCGGCTTGTGGAAACTAAGTCTTAAAGTCATTAGGGTTTGTATCTGTTTGAAAGTCTGAAACAATTACTTTGTAACTGGTTAATCAAACAACTGTTACTTAAACCTACCAATATAGATGTCACCCTAAGTATATGTGACTAGGTATAATGTATTCATTATGCCTAGTCACATATACTGAGAACTATGGCTATCTAAGCCTTGTATAAGTATTATGTAAAAATTTATAAAACGAGGGGCTGGGGTTGTAGCTTAGCAGTAGAGCAGAGACCCTGGGTTCTTTCCTGAGCACCATATAAAAACAAACAAACAAATAAATAAACAAACAAAATAAAGGTATTGTGTCTAACTACAACTGAAAATTAATATTTTTTAAAAAGTTAATAAAATGAAAGTATATGCAAGTTTACTGGCAAGATAACCACTAAGTGCTCTCTTTTATACATTGTATCTGACATTGAAGGACCATGCTCTCAATTGAAGACCTGTCTTATATATGTTTGCTTTGAGTAAGTCAATTTCTTATCATTAACCCTGTTTCCTAAATTTATAAGAAACTTAAGGCTATTGATTTTGTTAATCCATACAGACCTGTGATTAGTGTTACCATACACTCTGGATTCTAAATTGCACTTTAAAGTTAAACTTAGTTGAATGCAAAGCTTTGCCAAGTTGGTGTTCTCCAAACTAAAATTATGTGTAGCAAAATCTCTTATTTGTATAAAAATAACAAATTTGGTTGGTATTTATTCATGTCATTTGAGGTTTTATAGCTGTATCAAGTAACATGTTGAATAAGTTATATATATAATTTGGTGTTAATCTTCACATTGGAATTGGAATTTAAATACATTTTTGGAAGCTAATAATGAGAGTCTGATCTGTTTAAAGGTGAAGTTGTAAAACAAGGAAGCATTTTGCTGCTTTTTTTTCACAAAAAGAAAGTTAAAATTTCTCTTAGTCTTTGTTTAATTTATGTTTCAGATGTAATGTTGTATTGTGTTTTTTTTTTTTGTCAGGATCCCCACCTTACCTGAAATAAGAGTCTGCATCCCACCTTACTACATGTTAGAATGGCTGCAAAATAGGCTAGACTTGAGATCATTTAGAGTTGTGATAGGTGGGATTATCTAGAGTTTGATGATAGCTCCAGTCTGGTGGGTGCCAGACTGGTTGGCTGGGCAAGTTGATAGCAAGATGCCCTCACACCCTCTTACAACCTTCTGACCAGCTCCATCTGTCCCCAGACACTTCAGGACTAGTGGTGCTGGGAAACTTGGCTCTCTCCAGCATTTCCAACCAATGCTTCCCCCAGGCAAAATGCCCCTCGTCTGTGAAGTTTCACAGGATTGCCTGGACATGAATGACCCATGCAGACCCACTCACTATCTGACAGATAAGGATGTAAGATACCCCAGGCTCAGCCATGTTGCAGTCTTAGGATCTGAACACCATTTCACCTTGCAGAAAGACCATGAGGGATGTGCTCAAAGGAGGGACCCTGCAAAGAATTGGCAAGATGGTGGCCACCAGCACTCCCAGCAGGAGGACCTTAGGGCAGCCAAACCCTAGGCACCCTGGCACAGGACCTCCAGGTCTTGGCTGGTGTCCCCAGACAGAGTTGGCTGCACCACGAGGTGAGGTGGTGGTGGCAGCAAACCTGCAAGCATCCTTCCCCCCATCCCCCAGGCACTGGACAGTGTCTCAAGATGGAGATGGCTGTGTGCAATCAAACCTGCAGGCAACTTGGCAATGGACCTCTGGGTGCGGGTGGAAGCAGCAGGACTACTAATTGAAAGTGAGGTCAGGTTGAGGTTATTGTGGTTAAAACAACAACAACAAAAAATCACTATCAAGGGTGAAGTTCACTGGGGTAAAATTTCATACCTTAAGCACAAGAACATTTGTTTTGAGCCAGCAAAATGTTTGAGATTGCAATCTAGACTACCTGTTAAGAGTGATCGTTACATTCTACTTATATGAACCAACTAAGCAGAATCACTGGTTTTTGTTTTGTTTTGTTTTTACTCTATAATATGAAGAAAGTATAAAATATCATTCATTCTCTACCAAGACTTTTTGGTCAGAGTTCTGCAGGGAATCAGAAACAAGAGACTTATTGTAGAAATTGGCTGATGGGTTATGGAGCCAAGAAATTTTAGTGTTTGTCTGCAGGCAGGAGAATCAGGAAAGCAAGGGGTATAATTCGGTTTGAACCAAAGACCTGGGACTGAGGGCTGATAGTTTAAGTCCTGATCTGAGTCATGGAGACTGAGAAATAGTGAAGGTTTGTCATATCCCAGAACCAGAAAAGATGGACATCTCAGATCATGCAGAGGAATTTGCCCTTCCTTTGACTTTTGGTTTTGTTGAGCCCCTAAAAGGACTGGATGATGCTTGCTTTACTAAGAAGGGAGACTTTGCTCAGTCTACTTCTTTGAGAGCAAATCTTTGCCAGAATCACTCTCAGAACACCACCCAGAAATAATGTTTTACCAGCTATCAGGGTATTCCTTAGGCAGTGTGTTGACACATAAAATTAACCATCACATTCACTGCATTAAAAAAATTATCAATTCATTAAAAATTGCTTAAAAACAGAGATGTTTATTTAAGTACAACAAATCATATAAAGAGAGTCCCTGAAGTTAAAAATAAAGTCTGCCATGGTATTTTACAAACAATATTGCTTGCACCATCAAGGTTGTTAGATTTCCATCACTGTGAGGAAACTACTGAAGACAGTAAACTAAAGGAGGAAAGATTAATTTCTGCCTCACTGTTTCAGAATTTTTAGTCCAAGTTTGGCTGACTGCATTGCTTTAGGGTCTGAGGTAGGGAAGAATATCCTGACAGTAGGATCTGTGGCAAAAGAGACTGCTCCCTTTATGGTAGCAATGGTAAACAATTTATTCTTTTTGAAAGTAGAGAAGGCGGGGGGGGGGGGCGAGACAGAGAAGAGAGGAAATAGAGGGAGGAAGGGGCCTGGGACACAAAGAGCCCTTCAGGGAGTGACCCAGCTCCTGTCCTCATAAAGTTTTCCTCACTTCTCAATAGCACCATAGTCAATACATGGATCTTTGGGGGATACCCCAGTTCTAAACGATAACAAAGGTCAACTCAAGGTGCGGAGAAATATTTGGTTACACAAACCAAGATGGAAACTATTGTTATTTCTTGTTCCAATAGCCAGAGGCTAAGTGTATATTTCCACAGGTTAGCAAAGGACATTGCTTATCACGTTAATGAAAAGTGCAGAATTGAACTATCACAAAACACAATAAAAAAGCTCAAAGTTGGCTTTTCTGCCCATGGATGAGCATAGAAAGCATCGTCAAAGTCTCTCTTCCTGCTGCCATCATGTCTAAATCAGTGTCCCCTAAAGAGCCCGAACAGCTGTGGAAGCTATTCATTGGAGGGCTGAGCTTTGAAACAACTGATGAAAGTCTGAGAAGCCATTTTGAGCAATGGGGAGCACTCACGGACTGTGTGATTGTGAGACACCCAAACACCAAGCGCTCCAGAGGCTTTGGGTTTGTCACTTGTGCCACTGTGGAGGAAGTGGATGCAGCCATGAATGCAAGACCACACAAGGTAGATAAAAAAGTTGTGGAACCAAAGAGAGCTGTCTCAAGAGAAGATTCTCAAAGACCGGGGGCCCACTGACCTGTGAAAAAGATCTTTGTTGGTGGCATTAAAGAAGTCACCGAAGAACATCACCTACGAGATTATTTTGAACAATATGGGAAAATCTAAGTTATTGAAAACATGACTGACCAAGGCAGTGGAAAAAAAGGGGGCTTTGCTTTTGTAACTTTGATGACCATGACTCTGTGGATAAGATTGTCATTCAAAAATACCATACTGTGAATGGCCACAACTGTGAAGTGAGGAAAACCCTGTCAAAGCAAGAGGTGACTAGTGCCTCATCTAGCCAGAGGTCGAAGTGGTTCTGGAAACTGGTGGTGGTCATAGAGGTGGTCTTGGTGGAAATGACAATTTTGGTCATGGAGGGAACTTCAGTGGTCATGGTGGCTTTGGTGGCAGCCATGATGGTGGTGGATATGGTGGCAGTGGGGATGGCTAAAATGCATTTGGTAATGATGGAAGCAATTTTGGAGATGGTGGAAGCTACAATGATTCTGGGAGTTATAACAATCAGTCATCAAATTTTGGACCCATGAAGGGTGGAAACTTTGGAGGCAGAAGCTCTGGACCTTATGGTGGTAGAGGCCAATATTTGCCAAATTATGAAACCATGATGGTAATGGTGGTTCCAGCAGCAGCAGCAGTAGCCATGGCAGTGGCAGAAGGTTTTAATACTGCCAGGAAACAAAGCTTAGCAGGAGAGGAGAGCCAGAGAAGTGACAGGGAAGCTAAAGGTTACAATAGATTTGTGAACTCAGCCAAGCAGTATTGGCAGGGCCTAGCTGCTACAAAGAAGACATGGTTTAGACAATACTCATATGTATGGGCAAAAAACTCAAGGGCTACACTTGTGACTAATTGTATAACAGGCTATTTTTAGTTTCTGTTCTGTGAAAAGTTCAAAGCATTCCACAAAGGGTATTAATCTACTTTGTTTTTGGCACCTGGGCTGTTGATTGCTAAATGTAATAGTCTGATCATGACGCTGAATAAATGTCTTTTAAAAAAAAGTTCAAAGTTGAAGTTACAGGATCTTCATGAGGGTCATCATATCCTGGGGTAGCAGGAATCAATGGGTGGCAAAGAAAAGGTGGGTGTGGCTGCTGCAATAGACAGGAGAGTGAAAGCAGCTATCAGAATAGTCCACCCCATTGTGTCCCTAAAAGTGAAATACCTGAGGGTCTTCTAAATCCTGACTGGATGTGAATAAGCAAAAGAACCATATATAAATTAGGGGTTTGTTTGAGCCATTAAGGCACAGAAGCCACTTTTCTGGGAACTCCTGGGTGAAATTCCCCAGTTCAAGAAAGCCCAGATCATGCTGGCCCTTGTCTTGGCTCACAGCTTTAGGACCAAACAACCTATTTCCTTCAAGATCCCTGCAACACCAAGAAACAAGCACCAAAACAAGCCTCCTACCACATTGAAAACTATCTACTGACCCCCTTGATAAATACAGATATTAAAATAATAATAATAATAAAGTTGTTAATCCCTATGATATTTAAAATTTATATCTATTTGTTTCTAACAATTTTCTTTAACAGGAAAAAGATAATTAATACTGTTATCTAAATTTGTTTGATGTCTTGTATCTTACAGTTAAGAATAAATACATTTAAGGTAAAGGGGAGTAATTATATGTCTTTATTAAAAGAGGTACTTATTGATTTGCAAGGTTAGAGTGCTAGAATGTCATCCATTGGGTGCTAAAATATCATCTACTAAATATAAAAACATCAGACCCTATTAACTAAAATATACTTAAACTTTAGATGTGTTTGTAATTTGGTTAATATAAAATAAGATCTAAAATTCCTTTATTCTCTATGTCCTCATGAGAACCAAGGGGCTGGGAGTTAAACTTCTATCAGGTGTGATTTATATAGAAAGGTTTAAGAAAAATTTAACCTAGTAAAGTGAAAGGCTATAAATGTCTCAGTAAATTAAAACAAAATATGTACAAAATAATTTTCAAAATGTTTACATATAGCTAAATTGGTTACATGAAATTAACACAATCAGCTGAAGTTATTGAAAGATTTTTACTCTTTAAATCCTGCTAAGGTTCTGACATGAGGCTTATTTACCAATATAGATAAGATCTTTTCACAGACTTTTATTACTTGGGAATTCTAACTAAAGGATAAAAGAAATAAGAAATACTGAAAATATTAATCTACTCTCATTCCAATAAAATAATTTTTTATGTCTGTTGAGTTTTATTATTTTAAAAAAAACACTAGTTTTAAAGGATTTAAGGTATATAACATTTTGATTAAACAATAACTGTTATTTTAAAAGTACCACATTACATTCCATATTTCAAATTTTTCTTTAAAAGCTAAACTTGGTTAATATAAAAAATCAGTGTAATTATGATAATTATTAATAACATATTAATTGTATCTTTATTTCCCAAATACACACGTCATTAAAGTACAAGATTTAAAAGAACATTTTACTAAGCTGATGTTCTTCAAACAAAAGTTTCTACAACAATAGCTCTTAAACTATATAATAATAACAAATTAATTGGAAATTAATGGTGTCATTTAATATTTTATATTTAAATAAATACGTTATAAAATTTTATGTTACTCTCTACACTGCAAAGTAAACTATATTTCTAAAAGACAATTAAGACACACTGGCTTATTTAAAAGTTAACAATATGATGTATATAATTTTTTTTTTTTTTTTGTGGTGCTAGGGATTGAACCCGGGGCCTTGTGCAAGGCAAGCACTTTACCAACAGGTCATGCCCTGCTTTGAAAATATGATTCTTGTCGTTTTGTATTTATTTCTTGATAGATTACTTTCACAGTTTTTATTTCACAGCCAGCCCATCTCTCCCATGGGTACCTCACCCATGCTGGATCTGAATGGAGAGCTGTAGGCTAAGTTAGAATACGTGATGATGTGCTGGAGGCCTCTGGATTTGTACTTCAATCTTCATCTGCTCTATGGAGGAAGAGCAGGGAGTAGACTGGCAGAAGACCAGTAAGGCCAGTTATTTAACTGAATCACATTTTCAGAAGTTTCTTGGGAGAACCTTTAGAAAAGAAACAGGTGTTACTTCAACTCTCTGAAGAAATTCTATCTCAATTCTTCTGGGTGCTCAGCTTGGGTCATGTATTTCCCTCCATCCATTACCCAAGGATCCAACAGCCTCTATCCCCTCCTCCCTTCTTTCCCACAGGCCAGAATCAGTTCCTGCCCTGCTATAGGCTTTGGTCTCAGGACTGAAGCCCTAATGACTGGATCTGCTCCCTGACTGGAAGTCTGCTCCTCCCCCGATAGGAGGGTCCATAGGACCTGGGGATGCGGAGAGTCCTGCCAAAGAGAGGGGATATGGAACCTAGTTCCCAGACTTTGGGTGGGGTTGCAGATGACATCTTTCTTCCCCCTTCTCCCTCAACCTCTCCTTACCTGGGAGCAGCACAGCTCTAAAAGTGACTGGCCCTGCCTACTCCCTCCACTCTGGTTAAGTCAGCTGGAGCATCAGGCTCCAGCAGCTGCTCAGCCCCACCAGTCTCTGCAGAGGCCCTGCTCAAGGCAGAGGCTGCTGAGCTGGCTCAGGATCTGGAGTCTGCAGGAGGCTGGGTTCCAGGGCCACAGCCCAATCCTGGAGTTGTAGGAGTCCCCAGAGAGCTGGCATCCTCTGCCTTCATCCTGAACAGACTCCACTCTGTTTTCAACTCAGCTTCTGGAAATGAGCCTCCTGTCGGAATGCAGCCCTGAACTCCAGCCTTCCAGGTTGGGCTGGGAAAGGCCTTCCCTGCGCCTTACCCTGGTGTTAGCCATAGGACCCTCTCTCTCCCTCTCTTTTACATATGAACATAATACCTTGATTTTAAGTTTAAACTCAGTGCCTAACACATGCTAAGCAAGCACTCTACCACTGAGCCAGGACTGAGGTCCCAGGACCCTCTTCTTTGACTGTGGGTATGAAGTCCCTTTCTCTGTACACATTAAATGGAGATACCATGCTGCCATCTTCCAGGATTGGGTATTTCCTTCCTGTGTTCCTTTTATCTCCACACCATGCCCCACTGTGTCCCTCTAATAGAAATCTGGTCTGAATCAGACCTGCATAAGCTAAAACCCTTTAGAGCCCACAGGCTGCCTTGGTATGGCCACTCCTCTTTCCCATGGGCCCTGACAGGGAGGATTTCTCAGAACTCAGGGCTGAGCATGGTCAAGCTATTGCTTCCAGTGACAGGAGGCCTGATTCTTCTGTCTCACCTCAGAATGGGAAGGACCAGTCAAGGTACAGACTAGGATCTTGGGAATTCACTTTCCTGTCCTCATTGCTTCCCCATCTCCCCCATCCCTCTCTTCAATCTGCCTACAATACGTGTGAGAAAAAAATTATGATGCATCCTATGATGAGGATTCTAGTGATTAAAGGTACTGAATTCCAGTGATTAAAGGTACTGGCTGAGGACTTCGCAATTACTGTGTTTGGGGTGGTGGTTGAAGGTCCTGAAATGAAAACATAAGAGTATTAGCCCTTCTTCAGACCAAAATATGAGGACATATCTGCTTAGATCCTGCTGCCCCAAGTCATTCAGGAAGGCAGATAGTTCCTAGATCTCTGCTATGTGGCAGCTGCTGTGACAGGTCCTGAGAAATGAGGGAGACAGGAAACGGGCCATGTCTTTAAGGGGCTCATACAGCTAATGGGAGAAGCCTGGGTGACCATACAACTCATCCTTCCTGGTGGCAGAATATGAGGAGACCCATGAGGATGGTGGTGGAGAAGGGTCTCAGGAGCTGACATGTGAAGTGATTTAGAGGAATTTCCAAAAAGAGACGAGCAAATGTCAGACCAAAAGAATGTGCACTAAAAAAGAGGCATTAGGAGGTGAGAAGGGAAAAAGATAGGAAGACTATACCTATGAATGTTAACCCAGGTCTGACTCATGCTTGATGGATTGTACACACACACACACACACACACACACACACGTAGAAGCATCTCATGTGAATCCCACTTCTTCCCCCTCCTGCCAGTTACCTGTTGGCTCCAACTCTGCCTCCCATTCCTTCAAATTCTGAATCCAGGTTCTACAGTCACCTATCGAGGACCTGTGTAACAACTCAGTCACCTCCTTGTCATTTTCCCACATTTTTTTCATCCAGTTGGACCCAGGATGTATCTCTCTCCACTTTCTGTTGTCTGAGTCAAAAAGGAGCCACATCTGTCCATTGAAGCCAAACTTCCAGGAGCTGTTGGATTTATGCTGACAACACATCCTGCCCTCCAGGGTGTTCAGACCTGCCCCCATCAGAGAGAAATCAGCCTCCTTTCTTAACAAATCCTTTGTCCAACCCAGTACCACCTTCCCTGTTTTCCTTCTAATCTGGCTGTGTTCTGTCCTCCAAAACAGTTATGTCTGGGCTTTTAGAGGGACCAACATCTAACTCTTTTTTTTTATATATGCACACAATCAATTTCCTTCAACCAATATCAGCTCTCTCATATCCCTGGACTATCCTTACATACCTCTGGCCATGTCATTTTCTGCTTTAATGTCAGCCAGTTTCTGTTTTAGCGTATTCACAATATCTCTCAGTGACATTTTGGGCTCTTCCCAGGTGACTGTGGCACTCACTTTCCCTCCCAGGGCACTCAAGGATTTGACCTTGTCCATGCCACAGTCATAGGAGAAAAAATTCTTCTGGTCCACCTGGGCATGGACTGTAAACCATTGCTGTCCAGGTGCTGCCTTAGAATTGACGGTGAAGTCATAGTGAAGGGAGTGAGTGCCTGTGAGGGAAAAGGGCGAGTAAGGGTTGGGCTGGTGAGAAAGGACCCTTTAGGCACCCCCTCCCCATCCCTCTGAAGGGCTGAGCTGGCAGACCAAGAATGACCCTTCCCAAGCTCTCTGCTTCACCTGTTTAAGTTGGGCATGTTCCCCTCCTTTGAAGAGGAGGCCCACTTCCCCTCTGCCCTTTGAAAGATGCCTACACCCAGCAGAACATCACCTGGCAATGGCAGTGCCAGGCCTGCTGTGAGGGAAGGGCCTGCCTGGCAGAGGACGATCAGACGCAGGAGAAGGGACTGTGCATGCTGAGTCATGGTGGGTGCAGTGAGGATGGGATCACAGCTGCATGAGAAAGAGTTCATAATTATGGTTCATAGCTTTTAGCTTGACTGTTAGGAGATGGCACTACTGTCCCAGGAGATTGCCCTTTTTAGGTTGGAAAGTGATATTGTAATCTGAATAAAATGAAAAATTCATAGTTTGAAGAAAGGTAGTAAAGGAAGGAATCAGAAGTATGTGCTTTGTGGTTCATAAAATTGTATATGCCAGGTTAGATATACTAGAAAAGCCAGAAAAATGACCAGTCCACTGTGATTTTTAAGAAAGCCTGGGAGATTATTGTTTATCAAGTGTATTAAAAACATCTGGTATCCAAACCTGAACCAAAATTAGTGGAAAGGAAGAAATAAATAATAAGTTCAGAGCAGAGCACAAATAATGAATCAGAGACTAAAAAGGAGCACGAGAGAGTAATGAAATAAGGAGCTGGTTCTTCAAAGAACTAAACACAGGTGAAAAGTCAGTAGCTAGACAACTAGGCAAAGTAGAGAGAAGACTCAAATTCAGACAAGAAAAGGGAAAGATTGCAACTGACACCACAAAAGTACAAAGGATCATTTGAGATTATTAGGAACAAAGATACCCATGTTTGTTATTATTTGCAAAAATTTGGTAACCTAGAATAAATGGAAAAATTCCTGAACACTTACACATATATATCTTACCCAGGTTGAATCATAAATAAATAAAAAAGCTGAGCAGACCTATAATAAGTAACAAGATTGAATCAGTAGTAATAGCCTTCCAGAAAAGAAAATTCCAATACAAGAGAGCTTTACTGCTAAAAGTTCTACCAAATATTTGAAGAACAGTTCCTAGTTCTCCTTAAGTAATTCCCAAAAATAGAAGAGAAAGAAATTCTTCCAAATACATTTGATGAAGCCAGCAATTCCATGATACCAAAACCTGACAACACACACAAAAACTAATCCACAGCTATTTTTTTAGAATATTTTTTAATTGTTGATAAAACTTTTTATTTATTTATTTATTTATATGTGGTGCTGAGAATCGAACCCAGTGCCTTACACATGCCAGGCAAGTGTGCTACTGCTGAGCCCCAGCCCCAGCCCCCACAGCTAATATTTTTGATGAATAAAGATACAAAAATCTTGAACAAAATACTAGCAAATTAAATTCAATTGCCCACTAGAAAGATTATTTAACATGACCAAGTGGAATGCATCTCAGGGATGCAATAATGGTTCAACACTATCTAATCAATAAATGTAATATCCCACATTAACAGAATGAAGGGCAAAACCGATATAATAGATGTAGAAAATGCACTTGATAAAATCAACATCTCTTCATGATGAAAATGCTGAACAACTAGGTATAGAAGGAATACATCTCAACATGATAAAAGGTGTGTCAAATAAGCCATCAGCAAGCATCATATCAAATGGATAAACACTGAAAGTTTTTTCTCTCAGATCTGAAACAGAAGAATGATGCCCATTTTACCACTTTTAATCAATGGAATTCTGGAAGTGCTTGCTAGAGCAATCAGGCAAGAGAAAAAATGAAGGGCATCCAAACTGGGAAAAAAGGAATAAAATTCTCACTGTTTGCAGATGAGCTGATGTTACATTTAGAAAACTCCAAGGACTTCATCCAAAACTAGTAGTGGTAATAGATGAATTTAGCAAAATTGCAAGATACAAAAAATAAAATTATTAGAGTTGTTATATACAAATAGCAAATCATCTGAAATAGAAATCAAGCAAACAATACTACTTACAATAACTGCAAAAAATATAAAACCTTGGAACAAATTAAAATAAAGAGGTAAAAGATCTCTAAAATGAAAACTATAAAGCAATGAGGAAAGAAATTGAATATAACACACACACACACACACACACACACACAAATAAAAAGATAACCAATATTGTTCAAATGTCTATTCTACCCAACAAGATCGGCAGATTCAATGTAATCCCTACCAAAACACCAAGAGCATTCTTCACAGAACTAGAAAAGACAATCCTAAAATTTCTATGGAACCACAAAGCTCCTGAAGAGTCACAGTTATCCTGAATGAAAAGAACCAAGCAAGAGGAGTTCCATGACTTGACTTCAAAATACAGGACAAAGCTGGAGTAATCAGAACAGCATGGTGCTGACTTATAAACAGAAGCATGGACCCATGGAACAGAACAGAGAGCATAGAATTCGACCCACACACCTACAGCAGCCTATTTTTGAAAAAGGTGTAAGAATGTACAGTAGAAAAAGGACAGTTTTGGGGCTGGGATTGTGGCTCAGTGGTAAAGCGCTCGCCTAGCACAGGAGGGACCCGGGTTCGATTCTCAACACCACATAAAAAAATAAGGCATTGTGTTGTGTCCATCTTAAACAAAATTCTCCCTCTCTCTTAAAAAAAAGACATTTTTTTCTATACATGGTGTTGGGAAAACAGGGTAGGGAATCCACAGGAAAAAGAATGAAACTAGAACCCTGTGGCTCTTTACTCAGAAACAATCAACTCAAAGTGGATTAAATGGGCTGGGGGTGTAGCACAGTGGTAAAATGCTTGCTTACCATGCAGGAGAACCAGGGATTAATTGAAAAAAATAAAATTTTATTTTTAAACATTTTAAGGCTATTGTAATGGGAAAAGATTTTTTAGACAAGACCCCTATTTTAGAAAACAAAAGCAAAAACAGATAAACAAGATGAATCAAACTAAAAAATCCTCTGCACAGGTTCTACTCCTGGACATCTACTCGTATCAGAAACAGAGAAAGATACCAACAAAGGGACACATGTAAAAAAAGAGGAAAGAAAATCCATCTCATTTGAAGTGAAAGTCCGTGATCTCAGAAAACATGAGGAAACAGGCACGCGCCCCCCCCCCTTCACAATGCTCCAACAAAGGATCCCACAGTTATGGAAGTACATAAAATCACAGATAAAGATAATGAAAAACTAATTATTAAAATGTCCAATGATCTAAAAGAAGATCTAACAACTGAATAAGAGAATAAATGCAGACTAAAGACCTTAGGCTATTTCTAAAGCTTTCAACTTTTCTAACTTTTCAGAATTTTTGGTGATTTGAAAAAAATATTTATTTTAAGAAATGAATTGTTTGAAATTAATTATTTATCTTTCCTGCATTATTTTTCACTTTCATTGATTTTTTTTAGAAGAACTAACAGAACAGAATTCCAAAAGTGTTCCATGTAAATTTAAAGGTATGTTTCTAATGATCAATATAGAAAGTAGAAGCAAAACATCATCTAGTTTGGTGGTTCTGCCTCACACTAGAGAGTTACTTATTTATTTCTGCCATTATTCATTAGGTTCCTGAGGTTGCAGAAATCACCAACCAACAAAAAGAAAAGTCTTTTTAGTTTGTTTCTCACAACCAATTCAAGCTAAAATACACTAGTATCATTGTAGTTTCAGACCAAAGTATGTTTCTAAATTATAAATATATGTATACATAAATATATAAATAAATATAAAATATAATATAATATTAGAGAGAATCATTTTGTTAATATTTCCCTTTAGACACAGTTCTGGGAACAAAGTGTCACAAATAAGACATAAATCCTACATTGCTACACACAGTAATTAAGGCACATACTAAGAGCTTGGTATAAAACATAGAGACATAAATAACTAGAGAACAACATAGAGAATTATACCTAAGTGCTAAGCAGCAAATTCATAGTCTTTAAGTACATGAAGAGACAAGTTATCATAGCAAATTTTATAACTCAGTTGCTGCTAATATACAGAGATAATATTTTTCTGCATTTAGTACCTTTTTTGCAGACATATGAATTACAATTAATTCCAACCAGTAAAATGCAGAAATAGTGTAAAGATTATTCACCATGAGTAAAACTACTTAAAGAGAGAACCAAAACTTCCATTCCTGTCCAAATGTTTATTCCTGACAAAAAGACTGCTTCTTTTGAACCATTTCTGTGGAAACAATTTTTTATAATAAATATTTTGGTGATTTTTTTTGCATATTACTTAATATATTTAGGCTTCACATTTTCTCTTTTGTCCTATTTTACTACCTATATTCTGAAAGAAAAGAATTCTAACTCCTAAACTACCTTGATATTTGAGCTATCTTTTAATTTTTAAGCTTATATCATTTCTATAATGAATACTGTGCTTTCAGTAAAGAATGACTATTTTTATGCACCTGGCTCATTTACAGGAGTTTTGTTGTGTTCTTTGGTTTTATTTACAGTGAAGTTAAAAAAAGGTTAATGTTAAACCAAATCACAAAGAAAAGACCACCAACTCCAATTTTAAATCAAATTAAATCAAGATTGTATTGTGTACACAAAAACTGGCCAGGACTGTCTCTTTCAAGATTCCATGCTAGAGATCATCCCGCTGATCTTCAGGAAAAAGTTTTTAAAGCACAAAAAGTTACAAAGGAGGTGGGTGTATAGGGTGCTTACAGCTAACAAGATTTTGACAATCATAATACAAAGGCAGATAGCAGGTTAAGGATCTACATCACTAACATTTCAGGGGAGGGAATAAATTCAGCTCCAGACATTAGAATTTATGAGCTGCCACTGAGATTTAGAGAGAATTGTTGTTTGGTCAGTGGAAGCCAGAATTTATGAGGCACAAGTAAGGTTTTAGAGAGGGTTGTTATCTGGTAAGGGATAGCCAGGCATAGGTGAATTCAAAACACAGGTAGAAATTACAAGTAAGTTTAAAACATCAAAATATTGTCAGGCCAAAGAGAAATTTTAGTTTTCTTGCACAAAACAGAAATAAACTTTTTACTTCTGAAAGCTCTAAGAGAAGATTTTATTTTTTGTATTTTTTCACATCTAATGGCTTCTGGCTTTCCTTTGTTTTTGAGCATAAATGCTTCCCTTTTGTGTTTATGGGGCTTCCAAAACAATATATATATATATATATATATATATATATATATATATATATATATATATATATATATATTGGTAAGCCCTTCTCATAGGGAAGATGTTTTTAACATAGCAAGTAATTACCCTTTAACCCACAGGGTCTGACAACCATATTATAGGATATGAAAGACCCTCCAATATGCTTGTTCTTCCAACCATTGTTGGCAAAGATTGACAAAAGTCAATTCATTGCACACAATGAGTGAGGTGGGTCTCTGCTCTGCAGTCCAGAACAGGAGGTAAAAGAGCCCCCAAAGTGAGTTTACACAGGGCTTTACATGACATAGCTGACAAAATCCTAAAAACAAAAGAAAACAAATTCAAAGAGAACCATACCCACATAATCTCGTTTGACAGAATCAAATTCATAAGAGGAACAGAGGACAGAGGCAAATCTAAAGGGATTTAACTATATTTTCTTTTTCTAAATTGCTATTAATTTCTCCTACAATTATAGAGTTCTGGATCTCCTCAGTTCTACTTTCTCATTACTTTCAACCTACAATACATGAGGCACAGTGAATTTACCCTACTCATGTACTTATCACTTATTTTTTTCTATAGAAATGAATATGAATATATTTTTCCCACATTTCCAAGATTCTACCCTGAAAATTTCTGTGATATCACTTCCCTGAAATGCATTTTCATTATTTCATGTCAGTTCATCTAAGTATTCCATATCATGTGTTGGAAAAGATGAGACAACTCTAAGGCCCTTCTTATTTGACTATTTATAAACTATAATGAAATGTCAACCTCAGTACCTCCACAGAACTTAAGTCTCATTCACCTTTCTCATTCATAGTGCTTTATTTTTTAAGTAGGTAGCAAAAATTTTATTTTGAAGAAGAGTAAGTCATTTTTAGCCATTCAGTGTTCTTTAGAGGATCCCAGAAACCTATGGTTGTGGTTCTTAAACAACCTTACCACTGAAAGGTTGGACATTGATACTATGCTTCCATGGGAAATGGTTTCTTGGTTGTGAATATTGTCTTTCCCTTTCTCCTATAGTCTTGGAAAGGTGTGGATTGTGCAAACTTTTAGAATCACTATTTTCAACACACTTAGCATGGACCCATTTGATAATAGAAGACATCTAAATTCTGAAAAAAAAAAAAAGACTCTTCACCAAGCCCTAAAGAAGTGATAAAATAATCTCTGGAAAAAATAACAGTCATCCATTAGATTATTTTTAAAAAATACTAAGAATAAGTTTAGTTAGTAATACATTACTATACTAGGAAAAATGATATAAATGCAATTTTAATTTTTAAAGTTGTTTCTGATTACTACAAAGAGAGTATAAAAAGCTGGGTACATGAGCTAGAGTTATGTCTCAGTGGTAGACTACTTTGCTAGCATGTGCAAAGCACTGAATTTGATTCTCAGCAATACATATAAAGATTTTTTTTTAAATTTTTAAAATAAATGACAGCGGAATGCATCACAATTCTTATTACACATATAGAACAATTTTTCATACCTCTGTTTGTATATAAAGTATGTTCACATCAATTCCTGTCTTCATAAATGTACTTTATTTTTTTAAAAAGAGAGAGAGAGAGAGAGAGAGAGAGAGAGAGAGAGAATATTTTAATATTTTTATTTTTTAGTGTTCGGCAGACACAACATCTTTGTTTGTATGTGGTGCTGAGGATCAAACCCCAGCCGCATGCATGCCAGGTGATCACACTACCACTTGAGCCACATCCCCAGCCCCATACATGTACTTTAGATAATAATGTCTATCACATTCCACAATCCTTGATAATCTTTACTCAACACTCCTACACTGGCTACTTCACATAAACTGCCTCAGGGATTTAATGCAGTAATCAAATAGATTTTCTGCAGCCTATGCAGTGCTGTTGGAATAGCTATTATAAAAATATAAAATTGTCATGTATGGTGGCAGATGCCTGAAATTCGAGAAGCTATGGAAAATGACACAGGAGAATTGTTAATTCAAAGACAGCCTCATTAACATAACAAAGCTACAAACAACTTAATGAGAGCCTATCTCAAAATATAACATAAAAAAGAATGTGGATGTATCTCAGTGGTATGCACCCCTGGGTTCAATACTCAGCACCAAACCATACAAAACCAAGCAAATATCTCATAATTAATAGGGATTCCAGGGTACACAAATATGTAAAAATGTTGGTGACATTTTTAAATAAATTTAATAAATATATTTTAAGTAAATTTAATAAATATATTTTATAAAAGGGTTAAGGTTCTTTAAAAGCCCAAAATAAAAATGCCACATAATCCACTAGTAATAATTTGGGGTAGCAGTGCAAGGTTGTACATGCCTGTACTCCCAGTGGCTTAGGAGGATGAGAGGTAGAAAACTATGGGTTTATTCTCAAATTAAAGACCAGCCTCAAGAACTTGGCAAGGTCCTAAGAAACTCAGTAAAACTTTCTCTCAAAAATAAATAAATAAATAAAAGTGTTGGAGACTGGGTATGTAGCACACTGGTAAAGTGCCCTGGGGTTAATTTCCATTATTTAAATAAATAAAAAGATATAAATAATAATTCTTGGTTAAAAAATGCCATACAATCCAGTAATAATAACTCTGGGTATATATGTAAAAAAATTGGAATCGTTTTGCTAAATATATTGCCACACATCTATTTTTATTGTACCTTTATTCACAGTATCTAATTAAAGGAAACAAATGAAGTACCTTTTAGATAGAAAGTATATCAGAAAATGTCTTCCAACTGCAAAGCATCTAATTACTCCATCCCTTCAGATGCTATACACTTAAAATTCAAACTGGTCCCTAGAAGGCAAGACTTAGATAGTGGTGTTTTCTAAATACTCCAAAAAATTTGGAATCTCTGGGAACCTTGTTTCAGATATTCTAAAACTCAGAAATAGGTCATATGGGGGGTCAGAATGAGAACACAACACACAGTAAACTCTTTAATGGGGAATCTGAACTCAGACACTGTCATAACCAAAAGCAGTGTTGGAGATAAAAAAAAAAATAGATTCTGTTTCACTGATTTCTGGGTTATGGATTCAAATCAAATATATATTAGAAAAAAAGTTAAAGCTACTGGTTAAAATCTACATAAAACAGTATTAAAATGTACCAGGGGCTGGGTGTGTTGGTGCAAGCCTGTAATCCCAGTTGCTGAAGAGGCTGAGGAAGAAGTATCAAAAGTTCAAAGACAGCCTTAGCAGAAGTGAGGTGCTAAGAAACTCAGTGAGATCCTGTCTCTAAATAAAGTAAAAAAAAAAAAAATCCTGGGGATTTGTCTTAGTAGTCAAGTGTTCGTGAGTTCAATCTCCAATATCCCCCATAAAAAAAGTACCAGGGGCCTAAGGCTGGAGCTCAGTGGAGCTCAATTTTCTGGCACATGTGAGGCACTGGAATCAATTCTCAGCTCCACATATAAGTAAATGAAATATAAGGTCTATCAACAACTTTTATATATAGTACCAAGATATTGACATGGACTTTGATCTAATTTGCTATGTACTTTAGCCCTTAAGATTGAAGTTTGCCAGGCATGGTGGTGCATGCCTGTAATATCAGCTGTTTACAAGACTGAGACATAAGGATCATGAATTCAAAACCAGTCTCATCAATGGCGAGGCACTAAGCAACTCAGTGAAACCCTGTCTCTAAGTAAAATACAAAATAGGGGTAGGGATGTGGCTCAGTGGTAGAGTGCCCCTGACTTCAATCCCTGGTCTCTCCCCCCCCAAAAAAAAAATAAATGGGGCTGAGTAAATAGCTCAGCTTGTAGAGTGCTTGCCTTCTAAGCATGAGGCCCTGGGGTCAATCCCCAGTACAGAGAGAGAGAGAGAGAGAGAGAGAGAGAGAGAGAGAGAGATTTAACTTGCATGTAATTTAAATTCAAGTTAGTCCCACTTTTATTTTTTCCTGCCACACCAGAATAAAAGAGTTTCCTGAAATGTTTGGAACGTTTCTGTGCGTTATTTATTTATTTATTTATTATTTACTTATTTTTATGTGGTGCTGAGGATCGAACCCAGGACCTTGCACATGCTAGGTGAGTGCTCTGTCACTGAGCCACAACCCCATCCCCTTCTGTGGGTTATTTTAATGAAATGATCTGACCATAAATAAGTAAATAAACAAATTAATTAATAAATGAATAAATCCTCAATTGATGACCCATTAAACTTTTTAAAAATCCTTAAATGGGACACATAAATCTCATTTAGGAGAGATTCATTCTTTTTAATGTCACCTAATTTTATTCTGCTTTTTTCTCATGTGAAAATCTCAGATGATAAATTAAAATCTTTTAAAAATGCCCTCAAGTTCTTGAAGAAAAACATTATAAATGATGCATACATTTGAAATAAAACATGGGAAAATAATGATTAATAATGCTGAAAGTGCAGTTTTGAGATGAACCAAAATTTCTCAGTTTGCCAATTGAATCTGGGTGCTTGTCTCATAAATTTTGAAGAAAAAAATCTATTTAAGCAAAAAGAAATAGAATGACCACCATGTGGTATGAGGAATGATACCAGAAAAAAAATTCATTTTTGTGTACCATCTTACAACTTTACTGATGGTTTTGGGCAGAACAAGGAGCATACTGCATTTAGAATAGGCTTTGGAAAAGGCATCCTGACTACCATATAGGTTCACTTTCTGTGACCCGTCCTTTTTTCTTCAAATTCAATCAGGAATCACCTCTGGGGCAAAGGACTTTGTAGAAGGTGTTCCCACAAGTGGGCTTCAAGGTCTTTTACATGTCAAATAGGCCTTAATGGTGCTCATTAACATATCTTTCAGTTAGCCACCAGGTGTGTTTGAGTGAGGCCCATTATTCGAATTACATGGTCATTATATCATCTATTCTATTTTATACTCATTCTCTGTGAACAGAGAACCCTAGTTTTGGATATGTGAACAGAGAGCTAGAAAACTAGGGGTTTATTCTGAGACCTATGGAGAGCTGAGCTGAAGTTCTGGATTTCAGATTTTTGTTCTGGATTTGAGATACTGCTTCTGCTACATTTAAAAATCTCAGGACTCATGAAGAGAATGAGTTAAAAGCCAGCATCATCAAATTTCTGAGTCCCTAAGAAATTCAAAGGGACCCTGTCTCTAAATAAAAATATTTCTAAAAAAGGGGGTGGGAATGTCAATCAGTGGATGGACACCTCTGGGTTGAATTTCTGGTACCAAGAAGAAAACAACACACACACACACACACACACACACACACAGACAGACAAACACTGACACATACAAAATAAATAAATAAATAAACAAACAAACAAAACCCTCATGAGTAACAAGCCCTAAAATCAACAGCCTCTCTCATGCATGAATACAATAAATGGATTTGGAGTTCTTTCCTGGTAATTATCTCAGTCTTCACTATGCAATCTGGAGACATGCTGGACTCATGGCACATGGAAGCCCACAAAGGGCTCTAGAAAGAAGCTGAAAACACCATACAATTATGGAATAAAATGCCCAGGTTTTCAACTGCTGATCTAAGCCTCACTAGACTAGTCAGAGGGAGGTGAAGGCTAAGCTACCACAGAGAGACCCTCTGGCCACAAGACTCTGGAGAGGACCACGAGGAGTCCCTAGCCATGACTGCCAGTTTCCACCATTGCCACTCCTGTCAGCTTTAAGCCACCTTCCTACCCAGTCTCAATATAACAAGGCACACTTACCATTTCCTGGCTCTCAGGGTTCTCAGGATTCTCCCTGTGGTTTGTTTTCAGATTCTGCATAGCACAGACACCTGGGCTCCGGATCCAGGACAGAAGCCTACCAAAAGATTGAAAAAATGGCGGGCTCCATACGAAAAGGGAACGGAAGATTGTGGAAGCCCCCCCCTCATCACCGGCTGCTTGAGGATTGGACAGTTCTCACCTAAGTGACTGATTGGTCAAGGCTTCAGGCACTGCCCCCAACCTGAGCCAAGTGGACACACAATCAAAGTCTGAATGACAGGCTGCTCCATTGTCACTGTATAAAGACTACACATCTGGGGCTCAGGGTGTGGCTCGAGGGGTATCGCGCTCGCCTGGCATGAGTGTGGCCCAGGTTCGATCCTCACCACCACGTACAAGCAAAGGTGCTATGTCTGCAGAAATTCTCTCTCGCTTTTTAATTTTTTTTTAAAGACTCCAGATCAGGGCTGAGGATATAGCTTAGTCAGTAGAGTGCTTGTTTTGCTTGTATAAGGCCATGGATTCAATCCCCTGCACTACACGCACACACTCCCTCCAAAAAAATGAATTAAGTAAAGAACTTTGGGGACTAGGGTTATGGTTCAATGGTAGAGTGCTTCCCTAACATGCGTGAGGTACTGGGTTGAACACCCAGCATCACATTAAAAAGCCAACCAACCAACAAACTACTAATGATATTGTGTCCATCTACAACAAAAAATATTCAAGAAAAAAAAAAGACTGTGGGGAAAAAAAAGACTACAGAACCCATAAACACTTTTTATAAATAATATTTACATATATGTCTTAAATATATATGTCAGTGTATAAAATTCTCCTGTGATGGCTTTTCAATTAACTTATATTACAGGTATGCTTTACAACCCTGAAATCCTCCACACCT
This sequence comes from Urocitellus parryii, assembly GCF_045843805.1. Classification (NCBI taxonomy): domain Eukaryota; kingdom Metazoa; phylum Chordata; class Mammalia; order Rodentia; family Sciuridae; genus Urocitellus; species Urocitellus parryii. The sequence continues at coordinate 2,064,586 of NW_027554142.1, forward strand.
CACTTATTATTATTATTATTATTATTATCATTATTATTATTATTATTATTTAATGGCCTGTAAATTGCATTAAATACCTGTGTATGGGGTTATTTTAAGGCAAAGTTTTCTTCCAATAATAGGAGCTAGTGCAGAGAGAAGTGCATTGACACTTATAACTGTTTATAAGGTTAAAGCAATTTGTGAATAAATATGTATATATTTTTATTTATTAAAATGATATCTCAATTACTTTAATATTTTTTAACTTTTCTGTTCTTTGTCTCATAAAAAATAGTTTGAGCTTTAAACTCATTAGCAATGTCCTTATATCCCTTCCCCACAAAAAAGTGACTCACAAGTATAATTCAAATTATTGAGACTCATAAATCTTGGATCCTTTATTTTAACTAGTGAAGTCTAAAGGTTTTCTTTTTCTTTTTATTTTTAAATGAAGCCCACATTTTATAGCTTTCTTGTTATGTAACTGACCTTTAATATTCTGCAAATTTTACCCCCAATTCTGATCACTTTGGACTATTGACGTTTTGATGGAGGGGATCTCAAAGTGGTCATACACAAGGTAGGAAATGGATATAGTAAGATATAAGACTGGTGATTGCTGAGTATGTAGATTTTGCTATACAAAATAAGTATTGGTGGATGATATGGGGGTAGGGAGAAAAAGAGCAATGAAAAAAGAGAAGAAAAACTTGAACAGTAGAGGGGTTCAGATGCTACAAGTCTACAATGATACCCAATATAGAGGTTAGTGTTCTTGGAAGCAGCAATAAAATTTGAGGGGAAAGAAAATGGTAATTTTTTGCACAGATCCCAAGTGAGAGAGCCAGGTGAATGGGTTCTGTGTTCAACTCTTCCCACCTAGGAGTGGAATTTATAGTTCATAGGGTATGTCTCAGTAAGTAGTAAAACACTATTTCTATGTACCTTTACACTTTTTCATGGTTATGAGCTGACTTTGACAATTCCAGTCACATTACATCTTTGTACTTGTTAGTTATTCATTCATTAATTAATCCATTACATTATTTATTTGTTTTTTTATTAATTCACTTTTTCTTTAGTTGTCATTGTTCTTACATTACTCATCATTACATAATTGCATAAATATTCTGAATGTTAACTTTTTGTTAAATATTGTTTTATGTGTTTATTCATACATTTACTTTTCATTGAAATGTTTTTCCTTAGCCAAGCCTGATTTATATTAGATCTCAATCTTTGTTTATGAAGACTAGATAAAATCACATTATTTCAAATAAATCAAGAATTTATCATCTTGGCAGAACCCTAATCACCCACTAAAGTTGACCCAGTCTGGGTCAACTAAAAGCTGTGTCAAAACTCCCCTTTTTTCTTATACACACCCTAATAAAGAATTCCTCTCTCACTTTTATATGTTGGAGAGCAGACTAACTTTCCAAAGCATCAGTTAACAACCTAGATGTGTTTTCCAACTAGCTCACTATTACTTTAAAATTATTTACATACTTGACACTAAGAGTGTCACTGATTATTTTTTTTTATTTTTGCAAGATCTCTCTCATATTACAAATTGAAATCAGATATGCTTTTTTGCTAAAAACACTCTCAGTCTTTAATAAATTATTCTATAAAGAAAAAGGGTTTTGTTGATTTTCTTACAGCTTCACTAAGTTGCAATCTTTTGGCATTGCTCCTGGTGAGATTTATGTTGCTAATTAGTGCTATAGGAGATGATTCCTTTTTTTGCTGCTGAAATGTTTTGTCTAGAGATAAGAGAGAGACACAAATAATTTCTATTGCAAAATCAATTCTTATCTCCAGTCTCCATGTTGGCAGTCCTCCTTTCATACTGAAATGGTGTTCTAGTTTGTGTTGGGGCATTTTAGAATTATAGTGTTAGCACACAGTGTCATCCCTACCATTTGTTAACATCTAATTATCTCATTGTGTAAATGGTGTGCACAGTCAGCTACTGAGAGAGGGATGCATGAGACAATGGCGTTATTAAGCAGAAACATAGGGTAATTTGCATATATTTATGTGTGTGTCCATGTGTCTAAGCAAGCCTCTAGAGGTTGATAGCAAAATTTTACTTGTCATCACTGTGAGATTAGAAATCTCCATTAGAGTCATTCTTAACAGTCTTCTCCCAGCCCTTACGGCCAGTTGGTTCATGGATAGTGTCAGTTCTACTACTCGGGTACACATTTATTTCTCTGTATCCTGCTTTTTGCCATTCTTCAAGCACTTATTATTTCTTACCTGTATTATTGCACTGTCTTCTTATCTGTTGACCATACTCCTAGGTTTCCCTTTTCAAATCTATTTTCTCACCCTCAAACAAACAACAACATTTATTGTAGCATTTCTTACTAATGATCTATAATATTCTAGAACCAGTATCACACTTGGTGAATTATGAATCAAAAACTACTATACATTGTATGTTTGTGGTTAATCAGATGAAATTAGGCATGGTATTTTTCCTATTTTTTGGTCTCTGTATAAATTATGATATTTCTGACAATATATGATATGAATGATGAATGCATGTTGTTATACTTTACATGTAGGTGAAATTTTGAATTTCTAATCTGGTCATTTTAATATACATTTGAC